>NW_026652276.1:97808533-98018269 GCF_009828535.3 Hylobates moloch
TTACATAAATGTATTTATATATATTTACATAAATGTATTTATATATAAATAATATTGTAGCCTATTTTTATATATATATATATATAGGCTGGGCACGGTGGCTCACACCTGTAATCTCAGTACTTTGGTAGGCTGAGGCAGGTGGATCACCTGAGGTCAAGAGTTCAAGACCAGCCTGGCCAACATGGCGAAACCCCGTCTCTACTAAAAATACAAAAAAATTAGCCAGACGTGGTGGCGGGCATCTGTAGTCTCAGCTACTTAGGAGGCTGAGGCAGGAGAATCGCTTGAACCTGGGCAGCAGAGGTTACAGTGAGCCGAAATCGTGCTACGGCACTCCAGCCTGGGTGACAGAGCAAGACTCTGTCTCAATAATAATAAAAAAAAAAAAAATTAAAAAATATATAGATCACTTTCTTGCAGTACTGACTTATTCACTAACAGGGCATCACTTTCAGCATATAGTCTACCGTGTGCCTATGGCTTTATACAGAGACTGTGAGGACCCAGATCGCCTCTGCACCCAACAGCCCAGCTCCCCAACTCCACTGTCAGGCCTCTCATTTGTCCCTGTCTTTTATGGGTCAGTTAAGAGCTTCCCAAACAATCCTAAAAACCCTCAGGCCAACCCCATCAAGAAACGATGTGACTTGCCTGCACCTTCCCTTGGTGATGCCCCCACTACTCTGCTTCCCCTTCCTACTTCTTAACTGGACATGGATGCACTTTTCTTTAAACACACACACACTTTACCATGATTTTCCTCCGGTTAAGCCAGAAATTTTACACTTTGTACAATAAAACATATTCAACAAGTTTTTTAAATGAGAGTGCCGTGTGAGGCTGTTTTAAAAGCCCACCTTTCCCTACCCCCCGACAGTGAAGTGTTCTGTAAACAGAAGCCCAGATCCCCTCGGCAGCGGGCACTGCCCAGGGTGTAACCGCCCTCTCTGCCTGCACAGGAGAGCGATTCATACCAGCAGAACCGGAAAAATCACAGCTGAAAGCAACCAGGCAAGAGGCAAGGGCCAAGAGAGCAATGTAAAGGAGTCGGATTTTCTACTAGGTGAGTCACAGGAAACACTCTGGCGGCAGCCCAAGGCCCCAGGAGGCCCGGCTCGCCCATCAGGAATGTAGGTCAAACTCCCAGGGGGAAGGGTGAGAGCCCAGGCACCCAGGGCAAAAGCTCAAGTTCCTAGGAGAGCAGGGAGGCTGGCCAGAAAACAAGGCCTCCCACTCGCCCTCCGGCACCAGCCCCAGCCCACCCTCTGACTAAGCATCAATTTCCACAGACCGCGATGAAGTAGAACCGCAGCATCCTGGCCCAGATCTCTCCTCTGTTCTGGACTGGGCCATCCCACGCCTTTCTCTTGGGGTTCACAGGATGACAAGTGGGGTTTATGTATAAAGGGACAGATCGCTCACCCAGTTCGGTCGACACGGGGGACCCGGTGGCAATCTCACCGATCTTGGCCACTCCATCGTAGTAGGCTTTTCCTGCCAGGATCATAGCTAGACACGAAAGGTGACACACAAAATCGTCACTTAGACAAGGAAAGGAGGAAGCGACACAAGTTTTCTTCCAAACACCCCTCGGTCCCTTCTGGCTGCAGGAAGGTTTGGGCTGTGGCAGGTGTGGCTCTCAGGAGGTAAGACCTGTGTTGAGAGCGGTGCCTGGGTGGAGGCCCCCCAGCCAAGGGACAGCCCCATGAGATCCTTATCTGTGACCAGTCCCAGAGAACCTTCAGCAGCAGGTGCTGAAAGTCCAGAGAAGGCTCAGCTTGCTCCTGATGCCAGTTTCAGAGTGGATGTGTTCCTAACGTTGAACTAGGGCTTTGGCTGGGCACGGTGGCTCACACCTGTAATCCCAGCACTTTGGGAGGCTGAGGTGGGAGGAGTTTGAGACCAGACTGGGCAACATGGTAAAACCCCGTCTCTACAAAAAAAAATACATAAATTAGCCAGGCATGGTGGAGTGTGCCTGCAGTCCCAGCTACTTGGGAGGCTGAGGTGAGAGGATCACTTGAGCCCAGGAGGCGGAGGTTGCAAGTGAGCCGAGATCATGACACTGCATTCTAGTCTAGGTGACAGAGCCAGATATTGTCTCAAAAATAAAAATAAAAAAAGAAACACATCCTCTCCAGCCAGAAATCTTTTCTGAGCTAGTTCTTCTCCAGCACTCCAGGTCTGCAGCATTCTTAGTTAGGAGTTGTGTGAGGTGGCCTAGGAGCCTGGTCCTTTGATGGCAGTGCTTAACTGTTCTATTGAAAAAGACATTTTCAGCCACAACTAACCAACCTATTTGTTGCCAGGAGAGAATATATGAAATTTGAAATATATTATCATTCCAAAAAAGCAACACAATTGTCTGACAAAATAACTGAATGCTCTACTTTTTTTTTTCTTTTTTTTTGTCAAAGACAGGAAAACTTTTATTGCTACGAGGTGGGTTCTAATTATCTTAAAAATAATACTGCCCCCTTCAAACTGATTCTGAAGACTAAATTATAACTGCGTGACCTCCTGGGGCAAATTACTTACACTTTCTGAAACAAAGGTTGCTCATCCTTAAAATGCCCTAAGAATATGAGCGACGGATGAACAAATGGAAGATGCTAATACACTTTTTTCACTTTACAATCTAGGTTTGAGGGTATTGAAGGTGTATGATACAGACCCAGCCTGGTTAGTGTAATTTTAGAGAAAAGCATGTATTTGGAATTTTACTCTAAGATTGGTTTCAGACATAGAAATCAGTTTCTCCTGGAGCTTTGGAGACCACACAGTTTTGGAGCTAAAAGAGCCCTCGGGAATCCCAGAGGCTACACCAGCTGCAATGCCCCATTGTATAATGGGCAATTGTTTTAACAAGGTGGATTTTATTTTATTTTTTTAGAGGCAGAGTCTTGTTCTTTCACCCAGGCTGGAGTGCAGTGGCATGATCATGGCTCACCGCAGCCTTGACCTCCTGGGCTCAAAGGATCCTTCTGCCTCAGCCTCCCGAGTAGCTGGGACTACAGGCACGTGCCACCATTCCTGGCTAATTAAAACAAAAAAAAATTGAAGGGGCTGGGTGCAGTGGCTTACACCTGTACTCCTAGCATTTTGCAAGGCTGAGGTAGGAGGATCACTTGAGCCCAAGAATTCTACACCAGCCTGGGCAACATAAGGAGACCCCCATATCTCTTGAAAACAAACAAAAAAACTAGCCAGGCATGGTGGTGGTGGCACATGCCTATAGTAGTCCCAGCTACTCAGGAAGCTGAGGTAGGAGAATTGCATGAGCCCAGAAGGTCACTGCAGTGAGCCACAACTGTACCACTGTACTCCAGTGTGGGCAACAGAGTGAGGCCCCTGTCTCAAAAAAAAAATAATAATTTTTTTTTTTTTTTTTTTTAAGAGTAGGGGTCTCACTCTGTTGCCCAGGCTGGTCTTGAACTCCTCGGCTCAAAGGATTCTCTTGCCTGAGCCTCCCAAAGTGTTTGGATTATAGTTGTGAGCCACAGAATTAATTCATGTGCAGGTCCAGCTGAAGGTATGAAAAGCCAAAACAGTAGTATTTTTTTTCTGGCAAATTAATCTACTTTAGGATTTATTGTAGAGTTAAAAATTTATGGCCAGGTGCTGTGGCTCACACCTGTGATCCCAGTACTTTGGGAGGCTGAGGCGGGAGGATCACGAGGTCAAGAGATTAAGACCATTCTGGCCAACATGGTGAAACCCCATCTCCACTAAAAATGCAAAAATTAGCCGGGCGTGGTGGCGCTTGCCTGTAATCCCAGCTACTCGGGAGTCTGAGGCAGGAGAATCGCTTGAACTCGGGAGGCAGAGGTTACAGTGAGCTGAGATTGCGCCACTGCACTCCAGCCTGGCAACAGAGTGAGACTCAGTCTCAAAATCTATCTATCTATCTATATATATTTTTTATATATATAAAAGTTATGGTTTTTACTATATACGTATCCAACTTTAGGAAATACAATACTCTATCTACTGTACTGTTATAAGACTCAGAATAACTTTAAAGGGTAAATGTAAAAAGAACAATAGCAATTAGCATTTATATATATACTTAATCTATCTAACAATGTTGAGACATGATCCGTAATGTCATCAGCCCATTGCACTAAGGGCAGCGGAGTGGAGATATTCTGGGACATACCTAAGGTCAATGTTGAGTCAGTGGGAAGGCACACAGCTCTGGCTGGGCACTTCACTTCCTCAGCTCTAAATTATGGTGCTTGCTGATTCTTTGGTCTCGGCTAGAACTAAGAAAGAAGTGACTCCACCTAAAAACAAGGTGTGTAGCCAGGAAACTGTCAAGTTGTAAGATGGAACATCTTAGTATGAAGATTTTAAGTTGTAAAGTACTGATCATCTGAAAAGCAAATTAGTGCGGGAATGGCATGCAGGATTCCACAGTATTTAAGCAAAATGTTTGGTTTGCATCCACACATGAAATCACAATTTTGCATTAATTGTTGACTTACATTGAAAGCCATGTAACCTTCTCGGTCTTGTAAAATATCTTTGCTGTGATGATAAAGTTAAATTAACTTGAAAATTATAAAATTTAGCCAGAAGAGATAAATAATACTTTCATAATTTTGCCTCCCTTTTGTGAGCACATTAAGATATTTTCTACTACTTATTGTTTTAAGGAAAGAAGTATTTTTTTTTTTTCTTAAGAGGGTCTCACTCTGTTGCCCACACTGGAGTGCAGTGGTGTGATCATAGCTCACTGCAGCCTCCACCTCCTGGACTCAAGCCATCCTCCCACCTCAGCCTCCTGAGTAACTGCGACTACAGGTGCATGCCACCACACCTAGCTAATTTTTTATTTTTTCTAGAAATAGGGTCTCACTATGTTGCCCAGGCTGAACTCCTGGGCTCAAGCAATCCTCCCACTTCAGCCTCCCAAAGTGCTGGCATTACAGGCATGAGCCACCATACCTAGTGTAGTTCTGTTTTAGTGGTTGGCTAACTACTTCATCAGTCTAGACCAATCTATGTACTTCTACCTGATAATTTTTCCTTAAAATATGGTTTCATTGGGTGAACATTCTGCTCAAAGCCTTTGGTGTCCTCCCACTGCCCATGAGGTAAGGTCACACACCCCAGAGCCCGTGGTAGATTTTTATAGTAACGGCCTTCCAGGAATCACTCCTCCCAGAATTCCCAGCGTATGTGGTCCCCTACCAGGTGGCGTGGCCATGGGACCTGCTTTGACCCACGGGTTATCAGCAAGCATGACTCCCCGCAGGGGCTTGAGAGGTGTTGGGCACTGGGGCTTATACTCTTAGGACACCACTGCTACTGAGTGAGGACAGAGTCTGGCCTCCTTGAAGGGGAAAGACCCCATTGCAGGGCTGCATCCAGCCCACAGCCCCACACAGGCCACAGAAGCCTGCAGGTGCAGGAGTGAGCCCAGAGGGTCTGGAGAACTGCCCTGCCTTTATAGGAGAAATAAGAAACTATTGCTGTCTGAAGCCACCAAGTTTGAGGGCAGCGAGGTGTGCAGCGTGACACAGCATAATGAGCTCTGTCGTGTGCATTCAAGTGCACAGTGATCTGACCCTATCCCGCCCACGCCCAACAGTGTGCCACCCATGCCAGTGTGGACCCCAGGTCCTGGCTTACTTGCTTTTTTTTTTTTTTGAGACAGAGTCTTGCTCTGTCACTAGGCTGGAGTGCAATGGCACGATCTCCCCTCACGGCAACCTCCACCTCCCAAGTTCAAGCGGTTCTCCTGCTTCAGCCTCCCAAGTAGCTGGGATTACAGGCACCCGCCATCACGCCTGGCTAATTTTTGTATCTTTAGCAGAGACGGGGTTTCACCATGTTGGCCAGGCTGGTCTCAATCTCTTGACCTCGTGATCCACCCGCTTCGGCCTCCCAGTGTGCTGCTGGGATTACAGGCATGAGCCATCGCGCCCGGCCGACTTGCTATCTTTTATGCTCGCAGTAGTGTCTGCCTGCTGAAACCTAATATCTGGTAGCTAGCTCAGCTCCTGCAGGGCCTCCTCCCTGTTCCAGGCCATACCAACCCACATCACTCAAATTCTTGTGACGCTGGTCTGTACAATGCTCCTAGCCATTCACCTGTAGACCTGGGTTTTTTGTTTTTTTTTTAATTTTAATTTTTTTGAGACAGGGTCTTGCTCTGTCTCCTAGGCTGGAGTGCAGTGGTACCATCACAGCTCATTGCAGCCTCGAACTTCTGGACTCAAGCAATCCTCCCACCCCAGACTCCTGACAGGTAGGACCACAGGCGCATGCCACCATGCCCAGCTAATTTTTTTTTTTTTTTTTTTTGAGGCCGAGTCTCACTCCGTTGCCCAGGCTGGAGTGCAGTGGCATGATCTTGGCTCACTGCAACCTCTGCCTCCCAGGTTCAAGTGATTCTCCTGCCTCAGCCTCTCACGTAGTTGGGATCACAGGCACATGCCACCACGCCCGGCTAAATTCTGTATTTTTAGTAGAGACAGGGATTTACCATTTTGGCTAGGCTGGTTTTGAACTTCTGACCTCAGGTGATCTGTCCACCTCGGCCTCCCAAATTGCTGAGATTACAGGTGTGAGCCACCGTGCCTGGCCTGAGCTAATTTTTAAATTTTTTTTGTAGTGACGGGGTCTTGAATTCCTGGGCTAAAGCTATCCTCCTGCCTCAGACTCCCAAAGTGCTGGAATTACAGGCACGAGCCACGACGCCCAGCCTGCCTTGTGTTCTAACATAACTGTGGACTGCACACCTGGCAGTCTCAACTGTTTCCAAATTCTCACCAAGGACTTTACACATTTACCTACATTTCTCAATGGCTTCAGCAGAGGCACAAGCAGATGGCCTGCAGAAATTCTGGAAATACTTTCTGAAGTATTTACTCCCCAGGAGGTGCTAAAGTGGCAAGAGCCCTCTGGGGAGAAGCCTTGTGAGCTGGAAGCTAAGCTGTAGGCAGCTCACTGGCTCACCTTGTAAAACACTGCAGCTCATGAAAGAAAGAAAGAAAGAAAGAAGGAAGGAAGGAAGGAAGGAAGGAAGGAAGGAAGGAAGGAAGGGAAAAGAAAAGAAAGAAAAGAAAGAAAGAAAGAAAGAAAGAAAGAAAGAAAGAAAGAAAGAAAGAAAGAAAGAAAGAAAGAAAAAGAAAAAGAAAGAGAGGCAGCTCATGCTAGAAAGAAAATGCAGGTCACAGTGATTTCCTTCACAAGGACATCTAAAGCAATGACTTTGTGGCCTTGTGACTAAGCAGTCTTCGAGGGAGAGTCAGCAGTGCACAGCTCTGGCTCTCTGGAGGACGGGGGCACCTGCAGAAGTCACAGGGACCGCTGGAGGGCAAGGGAGCAAAATCCCAGACCTGCTGCACTTCCTGCTGCTGAAATCCCCGAAAGCACAGCAAGGCAGAAGAGAGTAAATGAGCAGTATACTTTTCCAGCGACTATACACAATGGTGCTCCTCCTCACCCAGAGTCCACAGTCTAGCCAGCTCACGCCCTTTCCTGGGGCAGGTTCATGCTGAGGGAGAGTGAGGCCACAGGTTTATTTTCAAAATATCAACAGGGAGCAACCAGTATGGCAAAAAAGATAAGAGGCTGGGTGTGGTGGCTCAAGTTTATAATCCTAGCACTTTGGGAGGCTGAGGGGGGTGGATTACCTGAGGTCAGGAGACCAGCCTGGCCAACATGGTGAAACCCCATCTCTACTAAAAATACAAAAATTATCTGGGCATGATGGTGCACACCTATAATCCCAGCTACTTGGGAGGCTGAGGCAGAAGAATCGCTTGAGCCCAGGAGGCAGAGGTTGCAGTGAGCCAAGATTGTTCCACTGCACTCCAGCCTGGGCGACAGAGCAAGACTCTGTCTGAAAAGAAAAAAAAAAAAAGAAAGAAAGAAGAGATAAGAAGAAGATGTAAAACTTGATCTGAAGCTGCCTTCAAATCTGTCAGAAACTACATTTCTACTTATGTTACTTGGTGACATAAGTAGAACCGTGGGAGAGGGTGAAACTGGGGTCTCAGTGTTTTGGGGTGATACTTGCTACATTTTGGGGAAGAACTGTCTTGACCATGTTAGAATTTGGTGATTACTAGCATTTTTAAGTTTTTAAGGTGATCACTGATGCATTTTAATCACAAAGACAGGCCAATACCAATACTCAAGTTCATTTTAAATGAAGCATATATTTTGAAATGAGAACCTAAGTCCAACTGTTTAATTTAGATGTTTCTCCATTCAGGCTAAAAAAAATTTCTACTTTTCTTTTTTGAGACAGGCCCTTACTCTGTTGCTCAGGCTGGGGTGCAGTGGCATGATCACAGCTCACTGTAGCCTCAACCTCCCAGGCTCAAGCGATCATCCCGCCACACACTCCTGAGTAGCTGGGACTACAGGCACGCACCACCACGTTCAGCTAATTCCATTCAAGTTAAAAATACTGTTTCTCATGTAACTATCAAAAGTGACACATCGGGAAAAAAAAGATGAAAAAAGTGATACATCTAAAGACAAGAAATTCTTTTATATACATAAAAGGAGAATAATTTCTGTGCTGTAGGACCCTAACTTATAAATGTCTTATGTACATGTTTTATATTTGTTAGTTTACCAAGAATTTGGTTTTAAAAGTAGAAAGCACGGTTTTATAGTTAAAAGACATCACTTAGAGTAGCCTCGCTTTCATTCTATTGACTTGTTTCAAATACGCTAATATCATTGTGTACTCTCATTGCAAAGTTCTGTAGATTAAATTGTGAACAATTTTTAACCACTTAAAGGTATTTAAAAATTCAATACTAAGCATTTAAAAATAATTAAATATTTACTGACTGGCTTTATATATAATCAATTCAGAAAAACAGACTTACCATTTACAGCTTTCTCATAATTTTTCCCCAGGTTTATTAAATTTCGCAGCCCAGGATTGAACTGTTCCATAACATTCTGCCAAACAAACAAAACACACAAATTAATAAAATAAACAATAAACCGAGTCATCTTCAGATTTTGTCACTGTGTGGCCCAGGATAGCTATGGATGCCTAACAGCACAGTCTACAAAGCAATGAATGCTGATGTAAAAATAATGAAGCACACCTATTCCCTTACCTGATGGAACAGGGCTCACAGGTGGCAAGGTGCCCATAACCCTGGTAGTTCTCAGTTGCCCAAGAGGCTGCCTGGAATCTGCTATAAGCAGAACAGACAGCAGGCATTCATGTCTCTACCATACCCTGCAGGGACTGTGGGCCTGGCATCCTCTTGGGTTTGAGTGGATTGCTAATAGTTCTCATTCTAGTGTTAAGGAATGCCTGTGCAGGATCAGCTACCTGTACTTAATTACAAAGGCAATGTTTTGAATAGATTTCAACGAATTTCTATCCACCGAATAGAAATTTCCGGGAGATTTTGTTTTTACTCTGCCTAATTATAGGGGTGTGGGCGGGGAGGGACATGGAAGGGGGCATTGGTGGCATGTTGCTGATGGCCCCAGGACACAGGCTTGCCTGGAAACTTCTTTCTGGGTGTCCCTGGCATTTTTCTTTTCTTTTTTTTTTTTTTTGAGACAGAGTCTCACTCTGTCACCCAGGCTGGAGTACAGTGGCATGATCTCGGCTCACTGCAACCTCCGCCTCCCAGGTTCAAGCAATTCTCCTGCCCCAGCCTCCCGAGTAGCTGGGATTACAGGAGCCCACCACCCGGCTAATTTTTATATTTTTAGTAGAGGCAGGGGTTTCACCATGTTGGCCAGGCTGGTCTCGAACTCCTGACCTCAGGTTATCTGCGTACCTTGGCCTCCCAAAATGCTGGGATTACAGGCATGAGCCACTGTGCCCGGCCTCCCTGGCATTTTCCCACTAATTGGTTTATTCACTAAAGGTGTGTGGAGTAACTACCGTGGGCCAGACCCTGTGCACACAGCTAAGGATGAGAAGGCACAGTTTCCCTCTCATGGATTTCACGGTGCAGCCAGTGTCCAAGTTTCATTTTAACACGTTATTCCTGCATCAGTAGAAAGTCATAAAGACAAATGCTAGGACAAGTATAAGACAAACAACTATTTACGACACGGGTCTAAATTTTAAAATACCCTAACTTTGAAGTACAGACAATAAGTCATTCCAATGATACTCAGACTTCACGACTCACAACACGTGGCAATTGTGTTTGTTCCGTCTAGGAACAATAAGCTTCACGATATTAATCACCCCAAAGAGACCATTCAAGTCTCATCAACCCCTTCCCCAAATGCATACTCCATTTATATAGGCGACCAGATGCAAAAAAGAATGAACAACTACCCAACATTCAAAGAGGCAGGTGCTTTACACACATACCCTTCAGAATAAATGAATCAGGAGGAGAGAGAGGACTCTTGTTTTTAATCAGTGATAACAATGAAAAACAACCCATGCCTTGACCTTTCCATAGCCCTGGTCTTACGCCCGAGAGCACTTTCAACTACACTCTTGTATTTATTGCTACAGTTTTGAATATTCTTTTTTTTCCGCCCGATGATTGTCCCCCACCCAATGACAGGAAATTAGAAACTTCTTAGTTTTCTGTTTATCTACCTTAAACTTGTCCCCATGCTGTATTAGACTTGGCTGAGGCCTATCAGTGTTAGTTTTCAAATGTACAAAACTCTCAGCTAATCTCCTGTTCTGTTTTTCCCTTGACTTCCTCTAAGGACTCTCCACCATCTTGCTCAGTGTGGCTTGACTGTCACGGTTGCCCTAGCATGGCCCTCCTGGTGGCCTGTGGCAGAGCTCTTGTCAGCCAGGTAGGTCCACGTCTTCGTCTTTCTCCAAAATGGAGATCACACTCCAAAAATGATCTAAGAACTAATGCGTGAGAGGTAAATCTGAGTCCCCAGGTGTCCGAAATTATCTTTACCTTGAAGTTTGTTTGCTATTTTGCTGAGTAGAGCAGAGTAGATTGAAACTATTTTCCTTAGAATTTTTAAGACATCACTTGGTCAGGCGTGATGGCTCATGCTTGTGATCCCAGAACTTTGGGAGGCTGAAGTGGGAGGATCACTGCTTGAGCCCAGGAGTTCGAGACCAACCTGGACAACATATCGAGACTCCCATCACTACAATAAATAAAAACAACAGGGATGGTGGCTTGTGCCTGTGGTCCCAGCTACTTGGGAAGCTGAGGTGGGAGGATCACTTGACCCCAGGAGTTTGAGGCTGCAGTTAGTTGTGACTGCACCACTTCACTCCAATTTGGGTGACAGAGTGAGGATATGTCTCAAAAAAAAAAAAAAAAAAAAGAGAGATATTACTGCACTGTCTTTAGCATCTGGCTCTGCTGAAGTCAGCTGCCATTTCTTCCTATGTGACTTTTTTTTAAAGCTTATTTCTGGAAGCCTTCTCTTTATTCCTGTGTTCTGAAATTGCACCATGCTCTGTCCCAGCGTTTTTTTGTTTTTTCATTTATTTTACTAGACACTCAGTGGGACCCCTAGCCATGTGAAAAATTATGTCCTTCAGGTCCAAATATCGTTCCTATTTCTTGTCTCTTCTTTCTGGAACTCTGATGAAGATTTTATATATCCTGGATTTATCCTCTAATCTTTTTTGATCTTCCACTTTTGGTAGTTTTATTCTATAACTCTAACAGATATCCTCAACTTTATATTCCAATTCTATTTTTTTAATGTGATATATCTTAATTTCTAAGAGCATGTTCATGTTTCTTGATTGTTCTTTTTGTTTTGGTTTGGTTTTTGAGATGGAGTTTCACTCCGTTGCCCAGGCTGGAGTGCAGTGGTGTGATCCTGGCTCACTACAACCTTGGCCTCCCAGGCTCAAGTGATCCTCCTGCCCCAACCTCCCAAGTAGCTGGGATCACAGGCATGCGCCACCATGCCTGGCTAATTTTTTGTATTTTTGGTAGAGATGGGGTTTTGTCATGTTGCCCAGGCTGGTCTAGAACTCCTGAGCTCAAGCAATCCACCCGCCCTGGCCTCCCAAAGTGCTGGGATTACAGGTGTGAGCCACTGCGCCCAGCCTTTTGATTGCTTCTTTTTAAAAGTACTCTCCTGTTCTTGTTTTTATAGATGCAGTATCTTCTCCTGTCTGAATTATAATTTTTTGGTGTGTTTTATTCCAGTTCCCATATGATCTCCTGATTACCTTTCACTGTTTGATATCCCTGTCTTTCATGTTAGAGACTCTCCTCAAACGTGTGGTGATCCCTGATGGTCAGTTTGTATTTAGGCGTGTAGCCCACTACTGCTGGCTGGAAGCTGTGGGTGTGTGCACAGGGTAGTGGCTGACTTGCTGGCTTCATTCCAAGCGAATGGCCACTCTACAGTCATCAGGGGCCACTGGGCTTCTGCTGAGAAGTTTCTAATTTCCTGTCATTGGGTGGGGGACAATCATCGGATGGTCAGCTTTCGCAGTCAGGAAGGGGGCCGGGACTGGACAGTTCGGAGCTGATTTTCAGGGAATTCCTCTGTTTTCAGCTCAGAGTTCTGCCTCCTCTACCCTTAGCTGCTGTTTCCAAGTCTGGAGCACCTCAGATTATCCTGAGGTTAAATCTCTGCTCTGCCAGAGGGAGCGGCTGGTGGTGGTGGCTGGGGTAGGGAAGGGAAGCCAGGAGCTCCGCCACCCTGTGCACCAGACTCTGATTCCCGCCCCCACCTTCTGCGGCCTGGTCCTCAGCCTCTGGGGCCCCCAGGGTGAATGGCTCAGTTTCCAGACTCCTTTCCCCAGGTTCTTCAGGCTCTCTGAGGTCACTGAGCACTCTCTGTCCATTTTCTATCACCCCAGATTTCTTTGGGTCTCTTGTCAATGGATGTTTTCCAGGTCTTTTTGCACTATGGATTTATTGGGTATTGTTTTTCATTCCTTTGCCATCATTTTAATGGGTTCTCAAGCGGAAGAAAATAAAATACACAAGGTGCCTCTCCCATGCCTGCCTGGAAGCCCGCTCACCTGGTATCACTAGACGCAGTCAGGTGCTTGGCACCTATGCACAACCAGTGGCCAGGAAGCCCCAGAGCCAGCCAACTCCCCCACGATCCTCTCTACAAGATGGCAAAGCCTCAGTACGTAGCCACAGCTGCTCTTTTTCTTTTCCTTGCTTTTTTTTTCTTTTCTTCCCTCCCTCCCTTCTTCCCTCCTTTCTTCCTCCTCTTTCTGAGACAGGGTTTTGATCTGTCGTGCAGGCTGGAGTGCAGTGGCATGATCACCACACACTGTAGCCTCAAACTCTTGGGCTCAAGTGATCCTCCTGTCTCAGCTTCCCGAGTAGCTGGGAGGTGTGTGCCACCATGCCCAGGTAATTAATTTTTTTTTTTTTTTTTTAGAGACAGGGTCTTGCTATGTTGTCCAGGCTGGTCTGTACACAGCTGTTATTTCTGTCATCTCTTCTCAATTCTTTTGTTTGGGGGCTTTTTTGAAATAGTTTAAGACTCATAAGAGTTGTAAAAATAATACACAGAGTTCCCAGGTATGCTTCCTGCAATTGTATCTTCTATAACCATAGTATATTATCAAACCCAGGAAACTGTCACTGCTACAGTTCTATTAACTCAACTACAGACCTTATTTGGATTCTCCCACTTTTTTATCACTCATTTTTGGGGGAGGGTTTCATCATTTCTTTTTTCTTTTTTTGAGACAGAGTCTTGCTCTGTTGCCCAGGTTGGAGTGCAGTGATACGATCTCAGCTCACTGCAACCTCTGCCTCCCGGGTTCAAGCAATTCTCCTGCCTCAGCCTCCTGAGTAGCTGGGATTATAGGTGCGCACCACCATACCTGGCTTTTTTTTTTTTTTTTTGAGATGGAGTCTCGCTCTGTCACCCAGGCTGGAGTGCAGTGACACAATCTCGGCTCACTGCAAGCTCTGCCTCTGGGGTTCACGCCATTCTCCTGCCTCAGCCTCCCGAGTAGCTGGGACTACAGGCACCCACCACCAGGCCCGGCTAATTTTTTGTATTTTTAGTAGAGACGGGGTTTCACTGTTAGCCAGGATGGTCTCGATTTCCTGACCTTGTGATCCGCCTGCCTCGGCCTCCCAAAGTGCTGGGATTACAGGTGTGAGCCACCGCGGCCAGCCTAATTTTTGCATTTTTAATAGAGATGGAGTTTTACCATGTTGGTCAGGCTGGTCTTGAACCCCCGACCTCAGATGATCCACCTGCCTCGGCCTCCCAAAGTGCTGGGATTACAGGCGTGAGCCACTGCGCCTGGCCAGGTTTCATCATTTCTATGAATTTTATCATACATGTAGGTTGCTATGACCATCACCGCAAGCAAAATATGGAACCGTTCCACTAACACACACACACCTCTTTTGTGCCACCACTTAATAATCATGCCCTCCTCACCAATCCTCACCTCTGGCAATTCCTGAGCTCAGTCTATGATTCTGTCATTATGAGAATGCTATATAAAAGGAATCATGGCCAGGCATGGTGGCTCATGCCTGTAATCCCAGCACTTTGGGAGGCCAAGTTGGGCAGATCACCTGAGGTCAGGAGTTCAAGACCAGTCTGGCCAACAAGGTGAAACCCCGTCTCTACTAAAAAATACAAAAATTAGCGGGCTGGTGGTGTGTGCCTGTAATCCTAGCTGCTCAGGAGGCTGAGGCTGAAGAATTGCTTGAATCTGGGAGGCAGAGGTTGCAGTGAGCCGAGACTGTGCCATTGCACTCCAGCCTGGGTGACAGAGTGAGACTCCATCTCAGAAACAAACCAAAACAAAAAAAGGAATCATGGGAGGCCGAGGCGGGTGGATCACAAGGTCAGAAGATTGACACCATTCTGGCCAACATGGTGAAACCCCACCTCTACTAAAAATACATGAATTAGCTGGGTGTGGTGACGTGTGCTTGTAATTCCAGCTACTTGGGAGGCTGAGGCAGGAGAATCCTTTGAACCTAGGAGACGGAGGTTGCATTGAGTTGAGATCGCACCACTGCACTCTAGCCTGGTGACAGAGCGAGACTCTGTCTCAAAAAAATAACAAAAAAGGAATCGCATCGTATGTGGCATTTTAAGATTTGCCCTTTTCAGCCAGCACAATGCCTTAAGATGTTTCCAAGTTGTTGGATGTAGTTTATCACTTTTTTTTTTCTTTTGGCTAGTAGCATTCCATGGTATGGATATATTGCAGTTTGTTTATCCACATACTTGTTGAAAACCTGGCTTGTTTCCAGGTTTTGACAATTCCAAGCAAAGCTGCTATGAGCGATCACATACAGGTTTTTATGTGAGCTTACGTTTTCGTATCTCTAGGATAACCTAGAGAAGCCATTGAACCTGGGGGTTCAATGGCTGCGTCACATGGTAGGCACGTGTTTAACTTTTTAAGAAACTGTCAAACTTTTTTTTTCCAGAACAGCTGCACCATTTTACTTCCCAATTAGCACTCTGAGATTTCACTCATTTTCAAAATCTGATAATTTCATTAGCACATGGCTACTTTCTAATTAAAAGATAAAACTATTTTAAAGTTACTGAAAATTCTTACAGGCCATGCGTGGTGACTCATGCCTGTAATCCCAAGCAGTCTGGGAGGCCGAGGGAGGTGGGTTGTTTGAGCTCAGGAGTTCGGGACCAGCCTGGGCAATATGGTGAAACCCCATCTCTACCAAAAATACAAAAATTTGCTGGGTGCGGTGGTGGGTGCCTGTATTCTCAGCTACTCGGGAGGCTGAGGTAGGAGAATTGCTTGAACCCAAGAGACGGAGGTAGCAGTGAGATCGTGCCACTGCACTCTAGCCTGGGCGATAAAGCGAGAACCTGTCTCGAAAAATAAAATAAAATTCGTATGATATTCTTATGAGGCTGGGTGTAGGTAAAAATATAAGAAAACTGACAGAGAGCTGACCCTGCTCAATAATGTATGAGCACCACAGAAAGTGGCCCAGATCTGTTCTTTCCTGCGGATATTCCTTCTCCAAATACAATAGGAGGAAGGTCTCATTTGATTTCCTGATATAATTCTTTTTTTTTTTTTTTTTTTTTTTGAGACAGAGTTTTGCTCTGTCGCCCAGGCTGGAGTGCAATGGTGCCATCTCGGCTCACTACAACCTCCACCTCCCGGGTTCACGCAACTCTTGTGCCTCGGCCTCCCAAGTAACTGGGATTACAGGCGCCTGTTACCACACCCAGCTAATTTTTGTTTTTTTAGTAGAGATGGTGTTTCACCGTGTTGCCCAGGCTGGTTTTGAACTCCTGATCGCAGGTGATTCACCCGCCTCGGCCTCCCAAAGTGCTGGGATTACAGGCATGAGCCATCACACCCAGCCAATTTCCTGATAAAATTCTTAAAATGTTCACATATAATCCTAACATCTTAAAATACCAAGAACAACAAATTAATTAGAACTTCCACAGTTAACACCATACACAAATCCCTATCCAAATGATTCTACCAGAGTGGGAAAAAAAAAAGTTCAACTAAGACTTGAGACTAGGCTGGGCGCAGTGGCTCACGCTTGTAATCCCAGCACTTTGGGAGGCCGAGGCGGGTGGATCACGAGGTCAAGAGATCGAGACCATCCTGGCCAACATGGCGAAACCCTATCTCTACTAAAAACACAAAAATTAGCCAGGCATGGTGGCGGGCGCTTGTAGTCCCAGCTATTCAGGAGGCTGAGACAAGAGAATCCCTTGAACCCAGGAGGCGGAGGTTGCAGTGAGCTGAGATTGCGCCACTGCACTCCAGCCTGGCAACAGAGTAAGGCTCCATCTCAAAAAAAAAAAAAAAAAAAAAAAAAAAAAGATTTGAGACTACAGTTTGTAGTCAAGACTGAGTTTTTAAGCTTGAAAAGTTCAACATATATACTTCTTTATTACTGTACTTAGGTTCAGCTACAGAAATATTTCCTTCCAGAAATTTTGGCTTTTTTTTTTTTTTTTTGAGACAGAGTCTCACAACTGTCGCCCAGGGAGTGCAGTGGCGTGATCTCAGCTCACTGCAAGCTCCACCTCCTGGGTTCACGCCATTCTCCTGCCTCAGCCTCCTGAGTAGCTGAGACTACAGATGCTCACCACCATGCCCAGCTAATTTTTTGTATTCTTAGTAGAGAGGGGGTTTCACCACGTTAGCCAGGATGGTCTCAATCTCCTGACCTCGTGATCCGCCCACCTCGGCCTCCCAAAGTGCTGGGATTACAGGCGTGAGCCAGCGCACCTGGCCAATTTTGATCTTTTTAACAGTGGAAAATCCATTCCCATATTGGCTCTTGGCCATTCACCTAGTTATTTTAGCTGAAGTACATGTTATTTTTAAACCCAGGGACAAAAAAGCAATGCTGCCTTTGTATTGCAAAATCTGTAAAGTTTTATAGTAGTTGTGGGTGCACTTGTGAATAGAAAGGGTCCCACATTTTGGGGAAGAGCTGTAGTTGAGGCAAAGGTCAGTGCTACTGCAAGGCTTGTGAAGACCTGAATTGTTAAACAGCCTACAATGTTAAGAGTCATCAGGAGTAACGAACAAATCCATTTTAATTTAAGTTTGGCACTAAGAATTAAAGGGCTTAGGATACCAAGTGAATCTTAACAAAGTGAACAGAAAAAGCATAAATGGGCCAAGCAGCACTGTCACTAAGAAAAAAAAATAGCAATAGCTTAGTCTATATCTCTATCAATTACTGCCTGGCAAGGAGGGTACTCTGCCAAACTGGTTTTAACCAGAATAAGTTTCATTTCCATCCAGGGAAGGGCATGCATAGTTATGGTTGCACAATACATTCTAGACTAATAGTAATATCACTCTTCTACTTGTGCTGAGTCGCATAAAAAGAAGCTTGGTTCTACCGCAAAACCTTAGCGGTATTGGAAAATTAGTGATTAGCTATTCTAAATAAAATGTTGGAGAACAGTTCCGCTGGAACCAGCACACACTATCCACCAGATTTCTAGCTGCCCTGTTTACCTCAGCATTTCTACTGCCTCTGTACAGTTACAGATCATAATTATGAATTATGAATAATTATGAGAAATGAATGATGCAATCTTATGATGGTTTTAACTTCCTTAGCATTTGGACTTTTTATAACTCATTTTCAAAGAATTACCAATATGGAACTATACATAAATTAACTGTGTACATTTATAATAAAGTATACATTAATTCAATTATGACTAGCCAGATAAGCTGAGCAGACTTTAAACTTCTAAAAATCAGTTTCTCTTTTAGTTTCTTTTTTTCTTTTTGAGACGCAGTCCCGCTCTGTCACTCAGGCTGGAGTGCAGTGGCACGATCTCGGCTCACTGCAAGCTCTGCCTCCCGGGTTCACACCATTCTCCTGCCTCAGCCTCCCAAGTAGCTGGGACTACAGGTGCCCACCACTGTACCTGGCTAGTTTTTTGTATTTTTAGAGAGATAGGGTTTCACTATGTTAGCCAGGATGGTCTCGATCTCCTGACCTCCTGATCCACCTGCCTCGGCCTCCCAAAGTGCTGGGATTAAAGGCGTGAGCCATCGCGCCCGGCCCTCTTTTAGTAGTTCTGTATAAGCCGGGTGTGGTGGCTCACGTCTGTAAGCCCAGCACTTTGGGAGGTGAGGCGGCCGGATCACCTGAGGTCAGGGGTTTGAGACCAACCTGGGCAACGTGGTGAAACCCCCTCTCTACTAAAAATACCAAAATTAGCTGGGTGTGGGGGCAGGCGCCTGTAGTCCCAGCTACTCAGCAGGCTGAGGCAGGAGAATTACTTGAATCCGGGAGGTGGAGGTTGCAGTGAGCTGAGATGGCGCCACTGCTCTGCAGCCTGGGTGACAGAACGAAACTCAGTCTCAAAAAAAAAAAAAAAAAGTTCTCCATATGAACAAGGACAAATTATTTGATATTTCAGTGCTTTGTTTTTCTCAGCTAAAAGTGTAACATTTATGATAAATAAGCATTAAAAGTGATTTAAGAATCTAAGTAAATATGCAGTTCTGTGGCTTGTAATGTATGTATCCTTGAAATTTCATATATTATTTTATTCTATACGCTCTCATACAAATTAACCGAGTGATATCACAAATCTTCAAACCAATCAAGGTACATTCTAGTGTCATGTAGCAAAAATAGCTGTAACAAGGGTTAACTGAGGATATGTTAAGATTGATTTTGGGGTTTTTTTTTTTTTTTTTTGAGACACAGTGTCGCTGTGTCTCCCAGGCTGGAATGTAGTGGCCAGTGGCCTGATCTCGGCTAACTGCAACCTCTGCCTCCTGAGTTCAAGCGATTTTTGTGCCTAAGGAGTAGTTGGGATTACAGGCACCCACCACCATGCCCGGCTAATTTTTGTATTCTTAGTAGAGATGGGGTTTTGCCATATTGGCCAGGCTGGTCTCGAGCTCCTGACCTCAGGTGATCTGGCCGCCTTGGCCTCCCAAAGTGCTGGGACTACAGGCGTGAGCCACCACACCCAGTCAAGATCAATTTTATTTGTAGGAAATCTTGCTTCCTTCTTCCTTGAGTGTTGCTGGACGCTGCTGTTCCTGGACTAACATCACCAATACTCGATCACCTGCTCTTCCTTTAGGGACAGTATTAGTAAGCAAATCTGGCAAGGAGACAGCTGCCTGTGGGCTAACAGATGGTCACAAGAGTCATGCTGCTCATACTCATCATGAATTTGGAGCACAAGCCAAGTACAGAAACATTAGACAACTGAGATGTTTCTCTTTGAGGTATTGAGTTAGATCAGAAATACTCATTGAAATATATAAACCCACAAAAATGCTTTTTGTTGGTCAAATATGAGTAATGCTTTGGCTACCTATTGGTCTATATTAGCTATTAGCTATCTTTCATTATGTATTAGTTTGCATTATCTATAACTTATAAGATGCCATCTCAATAGCAATGGGCCTGGAAGGTGTGGGGAACTTGGCGGAAAGAAAATTTGGCCTTGAATTCTTGGGCAAATCACATCACCATCTCTGCGAGCCTCTAGAAAGCCTGAGTCTCTTCCTGTCTACAATGGGAATCATGATACTTTCTAGCTCATGAGGGGCATGAGGATTCAGTGAGGTAGCTTAACATTACGGAGTGCTTATCATGTACTCTGCAAGCACGTGATAGCACTTTATACTCAGTACACACTGAACCAACTGTAGTAACTAATATTCTAAGAGAAAAGCTCTAAAATATGAGTCAAGTCTCCAAACAGAGGAACACTCCTATTTACACAGGTATCTCCAAGAACCTCCACTTCCTGTTAAATGGCATCAGCTCTTCCACCCTGGTGTTATCGTCAGGACAAGGGAGATCATGAACACAGCACCTCTAGAGAAGTGTACAGGACAAAGGACATTGAAGGTATTATGATCTTCTGCTTTGTTCAGTTGAGAACATTTTATTTATTCTGAGATAGCGTCTTGCCCTGTTGCCCAGGCTGGAGTATAGAGGCAAGAACATGGTTTACTGCAGCCTTGACCTCCTGAGATCAAGCACTCCTCCCACCTCAGCCTCCTGAGTAGGTGGGACTACAGACGCATACCACCATATCCGGCTAATTTTTGTAGAGATGGGGTCTTGCTATGTTGCCCAGGCTGGTCTTGAACTCCTGGACTCAAGCAATCCTCCTACCTCAGCCTTCCAAAGTGCTGGGATTACAGGTGTGAGCCACCATATCTGGCCTTAGAAATTTGTGTCATTACTTTTTTCCATTTAAGGCACATTTTAACATTTACAGAGGGCTACTATGAATCCAGCTCTATATCTAACATTTTACGTGGATTGCCTCAACTGATCCTAACACTGTGGCTGTTATTAACCCCACTTTACAGACAAGATACCAAAGCTTTGAAATGTGAATTTTAAAACCCTGCTGAAGGTCCTACCAGCAGCAAGAGGTGAGGTGGAGTCAACTCCAGGCAGTTTACCTACTGGCCTTTGCCTTTGCGTGAGGCCTCAATAGTTCCTTCAAATGAATGGTGAAAAAAAGTGAGATGAAAATGCATTTTATGAGGTCAGAGCACAGACATATTTTGGTATGAGTGATTGTAGGTGTCTCTACAGTACTTTTTTTTTTTTCTTTTTAGACGCTTTCTTGTCATCTTACTCCTGATTTTTGGTGAATATAATTAATCTAACAGCATAATGTGGAGCAATTCTGCCTGGGCAAGCAAATATGTCTGACCCTCCCTCTCCGTTTCTTTCCCATAAAAAAAAAAAAAGATAAATAAAATGGAAGAAAGAAAAAGGGGAATCTGGCCAGGCATGGTGGCTAATGCCTGTAATCCTAGCACTTTGGGAGGCCAAGGTGGGAGGATCGCTTGAGGTCAGGGGTTCAAGACCAGCCTGAGCAACATAGCAAAACCCTCTACCAAAAATTCAAAAAATTAGCTGCGTGTAGCAGTCTGTACCTGTGGTCCTAGCTACTTGGGAGGCTGAGGCAGGAGAAGTGCTTGACCCCAGGATGCGGAGGTTGCAATGAGCCAAGACTGCGCCATTGCACTCCAGCTTGGGTGACACAGTGAGACCTTGTCTCAAAAAAAAAAAAAAAAAAGAAAAAAAAATGGCTGGGTGTGGTGGCTCATGCTTGTAATCCCAGCACTTTGGGAGGGTGAGGTGGGTGGATCATGAGGTCAGGAGTCCGAGACCAGCCTGGCCAACATAGTGAAACCCCATCTCTACTAAAAATACAAAACTTAGCCGGGCGTGGTGGTGAGAGCCTGTAATCCCAGCTACTTGGGAGGCTGAGGCAGGAAAATCACTTTAACCTGGGAGGCGGAGGTTGCCGACATCCGCCCACTGCACTCTAGCCCAGGCAACAGTGCAAGACTCCGTCTAAAAAAAAAAAAAAAAAATTTTGTGAGAGTGTGTAGAATCCACAACCACCTGTAGTCCCCACAAGAATTACTAACAGTTGGCCAGGCACGGTGGCTCACGCCTATAATCCCAGCACTTTGGGAGGCCGAGGCTGGCAGATCACCTGAGATAAGGAGTTCGAGACCAGCCTGACCAATATGGAGAAACCCTGTCTCTACTAAAAATACAAAATTAGCCGGGCATGGTGGCGGGCATCTGTAATCCCAGCTACTCGGGAGGCTGAGGCAGCAGAATCGCTTGAATGTGGAAGGTGGAGTTTGTGGTGATTGCGCCTCTGCACTCCAGCCTGGGCGACAAAAGTGAAACTCCATCTCAAAAGAAAAAAAAAGAAAAAAGAAAAAAAAATTACTAACAGTTAACAGTCACACTGGTTCCCTTTGCTGAAAAAGCACTAAAGCACTGGAGATAAAAGGACAGGATGCCTTAGTCACCCCATCCCAAGTCTCATACCCTTTCTTTTCTCCCCTGGGGGAGCCACTAATTCGGACTGCTGTTAAATATCTAGCCGATATTTTATATTTTCACACACACGCACATATTTAGTCAAGATAAAATTTTGCTTTGTGTGTTAAAAAATACTTACACAAATCCTTAAATGGTATCACATTATACATTTCACGCTTACATCTTACTTCTTTATTCAGTGATATACTTCTGAGATCTGCTCACCTTGGTCTGTACTGACCAAGGTTCTTCCTATTTAACTTCTACACGGTATCCCTTTATGATGGTTTGTTTTAAGTATCCACGTAGCAAAGCTACAGTATTCAGTCAATTAAACACTAATCTAGGCTGGGCATGGGAGATCATGCCTGTAATCCCAGCACTTTGGGAGGCTGAGGCAGGAGGACTGCTTGAGCCCAGGAGTTGAGATCAGTCTGGGCAACATAGTGAGACCCCGTCTCTACCAAAAACAACAAAAAAAATTAGCCAGGTGGGGTGGTATGGCGTGTGCTTGTGGTCCCAGCTACTTAGAGGCTGAGGTGGGAGAATTGCTTGAGCCAGAGAGGTCGAGGTTACAGCGAGAGACATTGCACAACCGTACTCCAACCTGAGCAACAGAGGGAGACCTTGTCTCAAAAAACAAAATAAAACCAACCCACTGGCTGGGACCGGTGGCTCATGCCTGTAATCCCAGCACTTTGGGAGGCTGAGGCGGGCAGAACACCTGAGGTCAGGAGTTCGAGACCAGCCTGACCAACATGGAGAAACCCCATCTTTACCAAAAAAAAAAAAAAAAAAAAAGCTGGGTGTGGTGGCGCATGCCTGTAATCTCAGCTACTCGGGGGGCTGAGGCAGGAAAATCACTTGAACCCGGGAGGCGGAGGTTGTGGTAAGCTGAGATTATGCCACTGCACTCCAGCCTAGGCAACAAGAACAAAACTCCATCTCAAACAACAAACCAACCCACTAATCTAACACAGTGTTGTCTAAACACAGTGTTGCTATGAAGGTATTTTGTAGATATGGTCAACATCTACACTACAACTTTTATTTAAAGTTGACTTTAAATAAAAGAGATTATCTTCAATAATCAGGGTGAGTGTAATCTAATCAGTCGAAAGCCTTAAGGACAAACTGAGGTTTCCCTAAGGAAGAAGATATTCTGCTTAAGGGCTATAGAGTCAGCTCCCAGGCTGCCCTACAGATCTTGGACTAGTCAGCCCCACAATCATGGAAGCCAATTTCTTGAAATAAATCTTTTCACTTATATATAGATATACATATATACATATATCCCATCATGTAAAGAGACTGCATTTTAACCATCTATTTCTTGACTGACAGGCATTTACATGGCTTAGGAGCTTCTGCTAATGACGATGACGTGGTAAGGAATGATACATGTCTCCTTGTACATACAGGTAACAATTTACCCAGAAACAGAACTGCAGAGACAGAGGGTATGTGACAGATTTCTCCATTTTGTTAGATACTCCCAAACTTGAAGACGACAACTGTAGCCATTTCCATGCCAGAAACCACTGTGTCAAAGTACTGTTTTGCCACGTTCTCCCCAACACTTGGTACTGTCATACTTTTTGCCTGTTTGATAGGCAAACAATAGTATCTTTTAAAAAGTACCATACACTAGGCCAGGCCCAGTGGCTCACGCCTGTAATCCCTGCACTTTTGGAAGCCATGGCGGGCGGATCACCAGAGGTCGGGAGTTCGAGATCAGCCTGGCTAACATGGTGAAACCCCATTTCTACTAAATATACAAAATTAGCTGGGTGTGGTGGCGGGCGCCTGTAGTCCCAGCTGCTCAGGAGGCTGAGGCAGGAGAATCACTTGAACCTGGGAGGCAGAGGCTGCAGTGAGCCAAGATCTCACCAGACTCTCCAGCCTGGGTGACAGAGTGAGACTCAATCTCAGCTTCTGCCTTTTATAAACAGGGTGGAGAGGCATTGAAACCAGGAATAATTCCACTCATATTCACCTGGTTTGGCTGAGGACACAAACAGGTCACATCCATTCCCACAAACTCTCAGAGACACCTTCCTTGGCCTCTTCCACAAATGGTGGCAACCCCAGCCTCTCTCTAGCTCTGTTCCTGGCTTCTCTTTCTTTAAAGTGCTTATCATACTGTATAAGATATTCCGTTTACTCTCTGTCTCCTTGGTAGAAACTACATGTAATCAAGGCTAGGGATCTTTTTTTTTTAAGACTGAGTCTTGCTCTGTCGCGCAGGCTGGAGTACAGTGGCGTGACCTCGGCTCACTGCAACCTCTGCCTCCCAGGTTCAAGCAATTCTCGTACCTCAGCCTCTCCAGTAGCTGGGACTATAGGCACACACCACCACGTCCATGGCTCAGCACTTTGGGAGGCCAAGGCAGAAGGCTCACTTTTTTTTTTTTTTTTTTGAGATGGAGTCTCGCTCTGTCGCTCAGGCTGGTGTGCAGTGGCGTGATCTCGGCTCACTGCAACCTCCGCCTCCCAGTTCAAGCAATTCTGCTGCCTCAGCTTCCCAAGTAGCTGGGACTACAGGTGTCTGTCACCACGCCTGGCTAATTTTTTGTATTTTTAGTAGAGACTGGGTTTCACCGTGTTAGCCAGGATGGTCTCAATCTCCTGACCTCGTGATCTGACCTCGTGGTTGGCCAGGCTGGTCTCGAATTCCTGACCTCAGGCGATCCGCCTGCTTCAGCCTCCCAAAGTGCTGGGATTACAGGCATGAGCCACCGAGCCTGGCCAAAGCTAGGAATCTTAATGTAACCATCACCGCATTTCCAGCACCAAGAACACTGCGTGGATCATCTGATTAACGCCTCACAGTGTCCTCAGCAGCAGCAGGTTCTGACATCTGTATTTCATAAGAGACGCCTGCACCCACGGATGAACCAGCTACAGGCTGTACCTTCAGCTCCACCAGCTCATCTGAACACATCACTACAGACACAAAGGCCCCGTGGGCCAATTAGCCTCAAAAATTGAGCATTAGGTAATGGTGCCACTGCTTGCAACTTCCCTAGCTCAAGGCGATAACTCTAACCAAGGTTCACAAAAGCTGCCAGGCTCAGCCTTCTACCTACTAAGTCCTAACAGGCTTACAAATCTGCAAATACCAGGGCTATCTGTGAATTTTGCTTCCCAATCTTATGTTTTTCTAAGCTGTCATTTAAATTACCTGTTAAATACAAGGCATTAATGTGGCCTCTTAAAAAAAATCTTATTTAGAAACAACCCACATGTCCATCAACTGGTGAATGAACAAAATGTGGTATATCCATTTAATAGATTATTATTCAGCCACAAAAAGAGGAATAAAATATTAAGACACTCTACAACATGGATAAAACCATTACGCTAAGAAGCCAGTCACAAAAGACCAAATACTGTATGACTCTATTTATATAAAAAGTACAAAAAGACATCTGTAGAGACAGAAAATCTATTAGTAGTTGCCTGGGGCTGGAAGCGAGAATGAGTAATGATAGCAAATGGGGAGGAAGGATCTTTGTGAGGTAACAGAAGTGTTATAAATTTAAATTGTGGTGACGGCTGCACAACTTTACAAATTTACTAAAAACCACTAAACCGTATGCTTAAAATTAGTGAATTTTATAACGTATAAATTACACCTCAAAAATGCTTTTTTTTTTTTTTTTTTTTTTGAGATAGGGACTCTCACTCTGTCACCCAGGCTGGAGTGCAGTGGTGTGATCAGACCTCATGGTAATCTCAAACTCCCAGGCTCAAGCGATCCTTCTGCCTCAGCCTCCCATGTAGCAGGGACTTCAGGTACGCACCAACACACCCAGCTAATTTTTAAATTCTTTTCTAGAGACGGGCTCTTGCCATGTTGCCCAGTGTATCAGTCTGTTTTCATGCTGCCGATAAAGACATACCCAAGACTGGGACGAAAAAGAGGTTTCACTGGACTTATGGTTCCACGTGGCTGGTCTCAGAATCATGGTGGGAGGCGAAAGGCACTTCTAACATGGCGGCGGCAAGAGAAAATGATTAAGAAGCAAAAGCGGAAACCCCTGATAAACCCATCAGATCTTGTGAGATCTCCTCACTACCATGAGGACAGTATGGTGGAAACTGCCCCCATGACTCAAATTATCTCCCACCAGGCTCCTCCCACAACACATGTAAATCACAGGAATATAATTCAAAATGAGATTCCGGTGGGGACACAGAGCCAAACCACATCACCGAGGCTGGTTTCAGACTCTTGGCCTCAAGCAATCCTCCCACTTCAGCCTCCTAAAGTGCTGGGATTACAAGCATGAGCCACCATACCCAGTCCTTTTTAAAAAAAAAAAAAAAAAAAAGATACCACCACCACCACTGCCACTAACATCGCCACCACCCAACCCCCCCTGCCCCACCCCTTCTTCCACTACAGGCTGCTAAGGATTCAGGGATCTAAATCCCTAATGTTATGGGATGGCCACAGAGATGTGTGCCTTTGCTCATTCTTTGGTGGTCTCTAACTTGCCTGCCCACAGCACAGCCCGGCATACTGAGATGCACAGGTCATCCCCCGTCCTTTGGGAACATGGGTCCCAGACAGCTGGACACACATTACTGGTCTGCAAAGCATTTATGCCTATGGAGCCGTCCACAGTCATTTCCCCTTCTAGGGTGAAAATCAATTTGACCCATTAGTAGAAAATGATAACCCAGCTATTTTGAGGCAGATCTCCGGCTGGCGTAGCGGTTGTTTTTCCAGCTATGATTGGGGAGGGAGTTTGGCAAATGTTTTTCCAGGCAAAAGTCCTTACTGTGTCCTTCTAAAAGGCGGGGTTTCCTAGGAAATCTTCAGCGCACCAAGAAAACTCTCCGTGAGAATTTCATTATGACATAATCATTGTTTTGCCTTTATTCTTCCTTTCCTATCTTCACCCACGATCTAGGTTTTGGTTTATACAGAATCATTGCTACAAAAATTGTCCTTCCGGGTGCAAAGGTCATAGCAGAAAGGAAGCCAAGAGGCATGCAGGCTTACGAGGCCCCATCCCTAGCAACATGGCCTGAGTCTCCACTGGGCGTGCAGGTACAGTCTTTGGGCTTAGCCTGTCATAGAAGAATATTCTCAGAGTCCTGGGAGCACCTATGAGAGCCTGAGCTCTCTAAGACCAACCAAGCAATCGGGACCAGTGTGATCATTGAAAGACACGCACCGCTGCCTCTTCTGATATATTACTAGACGCAATCACATTGCTGCGACCTTTCATTTCGTTGCTTAAAGAGACAGACTTCTGTGACAAACTCTTTGCTTCCTACTCCCTATCCAGGCAGCAAGAATTATTCTGCAGCTAAAGCATAATTAAACCAAAAAATGGCCCCAATACACTGAGGCAAGAAAGCAGGATGTCCTACAACTGTTCACATCTTCTGGACAAAATTATCAAGCCCGTTAAGAAAAATAAGTCCCAGAGCTACCCCCACCCACATTAGGGTAAAAATCTAAGGGTTTTTTTTTTTTTGAGATGGAATCTCGCTCTGTCACCCAGGTTGGAGTGCAGTAGTGATATCTCGGCTCACTGCAAGCTCCGCCTCCTGAGTTCCCATCATTCTCCTGCCTCAGCCTCCCGAGTAGCTGGGACTACAGGCGCCCACCACCACGCCCAGCTAATTTTTTGTATTTTCAGTAGAGACGGAGTTTCACCGTGTTAGCCAGGATGGTCTCGATCTCCTGACCTCGTGATCTGCCTGCCTCAGCCTCCCAAAGTCCTGGGATTATAGGCGTGAGCCACTGCACCCAGCCAAAATCTAGGTTTTCAATTGTTAATTTTGAAAAAAGAGTGGGAAGGGAGAACAATGTACAGGAAAACTGAGCTCAGCACATCTGAGAAAGTAACCTGAAGGAAAAAATAACAGTCTTTAACCTAGTTCAAGATTGTAAAATTTCAGCCAGGTACAGTGGCTCACACCTGTAATCCCAGCACTTTGGGAGGCCAAGGCAGGAAGATTGCTTGAGGCCAGGAGTTTGAAACCAGCCTAAGCAACACAGGGAGACTGTGTCTCTACAAAAAATAAAAAAATAAAATTTAAAAAAAGACTAGAAAATTTCATTCTATTTTAATTACTAGACAAAGGTTTCACATTTGCCTATGAGTGGAATCGTTCAAAATCACTTTCCCTTGTAGTTTAAGTGTGGATGATTATACTGGGTTTAAGGTCCACAGATACTATAACTCTATATTGTTATGTTTATTTCTTGGCAATGCCAGGAAAGCGTTCAGGTTGAAGCTTTGGCAATTAGCAAGCTGTCAAACTTTGGAGCAATGTCTGGTCCACACTAGCCTCCATCAGATGAGGGATTGTGGAACCCTGCCCCAGAATTCAAGCAGGTTTTAAATTCTGAACTTCAGAGGGAGTAAGTAATGCCTATAAGAATGAAGTAAAAATCATTTCCTGAAATTCCTACTAGGATAATACCAGTATCCACGTTTGCTTTGTTCTTAGGGGTACATGTTCTTATTTGAAAGAATGAAACCTGAGGTCAGGAGTTCGAGACCAGCCTGAGCAACATGGTGAAACCTTGTCTCTACAAAAATACAAAAAATTAGCCGAGCATGGTAGCACGCGCCTGTAGTCCCAGCTACTTGGGAGGGTGAGGCAGGAGAATGCACGCGCCTGTAGTCCCAGCTACTTGGGAGGGTGAGGCAGGAGAATCACTTGAACCCGGGAGGCAGAGGCTGCAATGAGCTGAGATGGTGCCACCACACTCCAGCCTGGGCAAGAGACCAAGACTTTGTCTCAAAGTCTCAAAAAAGAAAGAAAGAAACAAACAAAAAACAAAAAAGAAAAGAAAGAATGCAAACACAACCCTTCCTATTCTAAGCTGCTATACCAAGATGACTACCATGTAACATAACTCTCAATCTTTTTTTTTTTTTTTTAGAAAGTTTCCTTCTTGTTGACCAGGCTGGAGTGCAATGGTGCGATCTTGGCTCACCACAACCTCTGCTTCCCCAATTCAAGCGATTCTCCTGCCTCAGCCTCCTGAGTAGCTGGGATTCCAGCATGCGCCACCATGCTTGGCTAATTATTTTTGTATTTTTAGTAGAGACGGGGTTTCTCCATGTTGGTCAGGCTGGTCTCGAACTCCTGACCTCAGGTGATTGGCTCACCTCGGCCTCCCAAAGTGCTGGGATTACAGGCATGAGCCACTGCACCCGGCTATAACTTTCAGTCTTAAAAGTAACATTTCAACCAGAATCTGAAAATATGCCTCTTTTCTGGGATTTCCTCTTTGTGTAAGTTTGTGCATGTGTGAGAGAGACAGAGAGGTAACATGTGAATGCGTGTACTTATGTTTCATTCGACCGACTCTGTAAAGTCTCACATTTCGGGCTTTGAAACATCATAAAGATCTATACATTTCTGAAACCTTTATTATTATGCCTACATTGAGCCCACCCCATGCTGGACCCAGGAAACACAAAGATGAATGAAGAAAGAGCTCCAGGCCGGGTGTGGTGGCTCATGCCTGTAATCCCAGCACTTTGGGAGGCCGAGGCGGGCAGATCACCTGAGGTCAAGAGTTTGAGACCAGCCTGGCCAACATGGTGAAACCCTGTCTCTACTAAAAATACAAAAATTAGCTGGGCGTGGTGGCACGCGCCTGTAATCCCAGCTACTCAGGAGGCTGAGGCAGGAGAATCACGTGAACCTGGGAGGCAGAGGTTGCAGTGAGCCGAGATTGCACCATTGCACTCCAGCCCGGGCAACAAGAGTGAAACTCCATCTCAGAAAAAAAAAAAAAGAAAAAGCTCCAGTCCTTGGAAATGCACCATCTTTCACGGAAACAGGTACAAAGAAATACCAAGGCAATTCACAGAGACGTGGTGAAAATAAGAAATGCAAACACCTTTAATATTACCTTATTATCATTTAGAAATATAAAACTTAACTACAGATAAATGGCATGTATTAAGGACCACTAATTGATTAGTTACTGATTCTGAAATAGCTGTCAAAAGATACATACTTTGAAGGCCAGAGTACACTAGGCTGTTTGACTAAGTGCTCTTGCCTGCCTAGTTACTATTTTTAAAAGGTGTGTCCTGGAATAAAAAAGCAATCAATAAATTTACAGGAAGGGACATCTTATGCACTGGGTTACGTTTGTTTAGAAAGCCCCAGAGCACTGAACAGGTAACAGGAACTTTACTGGATCAAAGTACACTGACATACTGCACTAGTTCTTTCCAAATGCCACTTTTATAATAGTATCTGGAATCATTCTAGCTAACTTCCTTCAACCAGACTCTGTGAGACAGATCATTCTACCTTTTTTTGTGTGTGTGTGTGAGATGGAGTCCCGCTCTGTTGCCCAGGCTGGAGTACAGGTGGCACGATCTTGGCTCACTGCAACCTCGGCCTCCCAGGTTCAAGTGATTCTCCTGCCTCAGCCTCCCAAGTAGCTGGGATTACAGGTGCCTGCCACCATGCCTGGGTAATGTTTGTATTTTTAGTAGAGACAGGGTTTTGCCATGTTGGCCAGGCTGGTGCTGAACTCCCAAACTCAGGTGATCCAACCGTCTTGGCCTCCCAAAGTGCTGGGATTACAGGCATGAGCCACGGCAACCAACCTCATTCTATTGTCTTAAAATTGCAGCTGGGTGGGTGCGGTGGCTCATGCCTATAATTCCAGCACTGTGGGAGGTTGAAGTGGGTGGATCACTTAAGGCCAGGAATTCAAGACCAGCCTGGCCAACATGGTGAAACCCCATCTCTACTAAAAATACAAAAATTAGCCAGGCATGGTGGCAGGGACCTGTAATCCCAGCTACTCAGGAGGCAGAGGTGGGAGGATTATTTGAACCCAGGAGGCGGAGGCTGCAGTGAGCCAAGACTGTGCCAACTGCACTCCAGCCTGGGTGACAGAGCAAGACTCCGTCTCCAATAAAATAAAATTGCGGCCTTTGCGATATGAAGAATTGTTCAAAAACTCCAAATGATTTAAAAACAGTTTAAATTCTTTACTTTTATTTCTCAGATACCAGTAAGGGGAAATCATTTCTTTTTCTTTTGAGACAGGGTCTTGCTCTGTTGCCCAGACTGGAGTGCAGTGGCGCAATCTCTGCTCACTGCAGCCTCGACCTCCTGGACTCAAGCGATTGAGCCTCCAGAGTAGCTGGGATTACAGGCGCACGCCCCCATGCCCAGTTAATTTTTTTGTATTTTTCGTAGACATGGGGTTTCACTATGTTGTCCAGGCTGGTCTCGAACTCCTGACCTCAAGCGAGCTGCCTGCTTCAGCCTCCCAAAGTGCTGGGATTACAGGCAGAAGCCTCACACCCAGCCAGGAATCAACATTTCTACAATGTTCTTTCCGAGAACTTTTTTTTTTTTCTCTCATCTACTTCTCTCCTATATTCAACTTTCCAAAGGCTTTTTTTTTTTTTTTTTTGAGACAGAGTCTCGCTCTGTCGCCAGGCTGGAGTGCAGTGGTGCCACCTCGGCTCACTGCAACCTCTGCCTCCGGGGTTCAAGCGATTCTCCTGCCTCAGCCTCCCGAGTAGCTGGGACTATAGGCGCCCGCCACCACATCCAACTAATTTTTTTGTATTTTTAGTAGAGACGGGGTTTCACTGTGTTGGCCAGGATGGTCTCGATCTCTTGACTTCGTGATCTGCCCGCCTCGGCCTCCTAAAGTGCTGGGATTATAGGCGTGAGCCACTGTGCCTGGCCTTCCAAAGACTTCCTTAAAGACTTTAAATTGCCCTAAAACTCCTCTTAAACTTAACCTACACGCGTATTAAGCTTTTCCTTTCTTCCCATATTGAGACAAAACAAAGTCCAAATATTGAAGTTGCAAAGGCCAGCCCCCACTGGGACAGAGGGTAGAGAAGGAGCAAGGATGTTTAATTTACAATATGGGCAGGTCCAGGCGTAAGAGAGGGGCTGGGGCTACTAGAACTTGGGGTTGCTGTCCTGTCATTGCTATAAACTCTAGACGGGCACAGACCTTCGTCTTTCCTCCAGCGTGGTTTCTGGTGGTAACCATGGTGCTTGGCACAGCTGTGGTGCTCAAGGAAACAGTTGCGGGAAGAACTCATGTTGGTGGTAAAGCTCAGCCCGTACCTAACAGGTGCTCGCAACATGGCAGCTGTTATTACCGATGCGATCTCAGTGCCACTAAGGAGTTGGTGATGATTTCAGTCACCCCTGTGTGATCAGCACAGGTCTTCAGCATTTAAAACATAAAATTTTTGAGTTCTTACTGTGCACCAGCACGATAAGGGATTAAATAAACCTTCAAGGGCTGGGTGCAGTGGCTAATGCCTTTAATCCCAGCACTTTGGGAGGCTGAGGTGGGAGGACTGCTTGAGCCCAGGAGTTCGAGACCAGCCTGGCCAACAAAGTGAGGCAGGCCCTGTCAAAAAAAAAAAAAAAAAAAAAAAAAAATTCGCTAGGCGTGATGATGCACGCCTGTAGTCCCAGCCACTCAGAAGGCTGAGGCAGGAGAATTTGCTTGAGCCTAGGAGTTGGAGGCTGCAATAAGCTATGATCGTGCCATTTCACTCCAGCCTGGGCGACAGAGTTAAGACCCTGTCTCAAAACAAAACAAAAACAACAACAACAACAACAACAAAACCAACAACCAAAAAACCTTCAAGGACCATATAGCTCCTTCAGGGAGATGAAAATGTGTGCCAATATTTTCAACACTATTCTCTTATCAGGTATTTACTCAGCTCCACCTACCTCAGTCATTTGTAAATAAGGAGGCAGGTAATAAACAGATGAAAATCAATGCTCTTGGGGTGGTGACAGTCTAGTAAACACACGCTATGCCTACTAACAGTTAGCCCTAATTGAATATCTACAATGTGCCAGACGCTATTCTAAGAGCTTTCATGTATGACTGCGTTTAATCTTCACAGCAACCCTAGGAGGTATTATCATCCTTATTTACAGACTAAAGCACAACATCAAATGAAAGAATAGGGTATTATCAAGTACATACAACCATCTGGGATGACACAAAGGATGCATTGGTTAGCTGAAGAAGCCTTCTCAAAGGGCATAAGAGTAAGACTGAGTCTCTAAGTGGATGCCTGTAATCCCAGCTACTTGGGAGGCCAAGGCAGGAGAATCGCTTGAACCTGGGAGGCAGAGGTTGCAGTGAGCCGAGATCGCACCACTGCACTCCAGCCTGGGTGACAGGGCTAGACTCCCTCTCCAAAACAAAACAAAACAAACCCATGTTTTGCATGTTTAAACTTTTTTGTTTACAGGCATATTGTTCCTGCATTTATTGTTCAGACACGTATTGTACTGTCAGACATAGTTGATGTCCTGTATCTTAAGCTGCTCAAAGTATAAGATAAGCCCATGCTATGATGAGACATACCATTTAGTCCATTAAATAATCACAATTGGGCCAGATGCAGTGGCTCACACCTGTAATCCCAGCACTTTGGGAGACCGGGGCAGGCAGACAGCTTGAGCCCAGGAGTTCAAGACCAACCTGGGCAGCATAGTGAAACCCCATCTCTATGAACAACATAAAAATTAGTCAGACTTGGTGGCACATGCCGGTAGTCCCAGTTGCTTGGGAGGCTGCGGCAGGAGAAACGCTTTAGTCTGGGAGGTTGAGGCTGCAGTGAGCCATGATCATACCACTGCACTCCAGCCTGGGCAATAGAGACCCTAAGAAAATTAGAAGGAAAAAAAAAAAAAATCCAAGTTTTATCCAAAACAATCCTGGCCCCTAAGTATGAGGAATTATCATTGTGACTTTCCTGATTTGTCACTTGAGGTTTTTGTGGCCAGAAACAGATTGGTCTGTTAACTAAGACTCAGGCAATTGTGTCAGGCATGTGAAGGTGACAGGGGGCCCTGTTTTTGTACTCCTCTCCCCTCCCCCAATAGGCAGGGGCTTCCCTCCTCCTAACTCAGCATGGGGCTGCTGGCTTAGGGTAGCTGGTGGTTGGATCTGTCATCTGGGACCTGTTCCAACCTCTACCCCAATCTTTTCTGCACATTTGTTTGAGGTCTTATTTACTTTTTTTGAGACAGAGTCTCACTCTGTCACCCAGGCTGGAGTGCAGTGGCAGGATCTCAGCTCACTGCAACTTCTGCCTCCCAGGTTCAAGCGATTCTCCTGCCTCAGCCTCCCAAGTAGCTGGAATTACAGGTACCCACCACCATGCCCGGCTGATTTTTTTGTCTTTTTAGTAGAGACAGGGTTTCACCATGTTGGCCAAGCTGGTCTCGAACTCCTGACCTCAGGTGATCCGCCCATGTCAGCCTCTGAAACTGCTGGGACTACAGGCGTGAGGAGGCCTTATGTTTTAATCATCTGAGTTTTCCCCCATACTTTTGACAGGTTATTACCACGCTTGTACCTCTTCTTGTCCCTGTTGTCACCTGCTTTTGTGCCTTTCAAAGATACAGCCATGCTTGGAGAGCAATTAACTGCTTGCAACATCAGAAATGACTTTCTGCTCTACACGTTCAGAGAAACTTCTGAACAAACTATAGAAATGACCCCTGAAAGTAAAGTCTTGACTTTTAAAAGGCAGTTTTAAGAACTGGAATTTCAGTGTTTTCAATTTTGTTCAGCTAGTTGCCTGTTGCATGTGTAGTCTTGGGTTAGTAAATTTTTTTTTTTTTTTTTTTTTTTTTTTTTTTGAGAGGGAGTCTCACACTGTCACCCAGGCTGGAGTGCAGTGGCGGGATCTCGGCTCACTGCAAGCTCCGCCTCCCGGGTTCACGCCATTCTCCTGCTTCAGCCTCCCGAGTAGCTGGGACTACAGGCACCCACCACCGCGCCCGGCTAATTTTTTGTATTTTTAGTAGAAATGGGGTTTCACCATGTTAGCCAGGATGGTCTCGATCCGACCTCGTGATGTGCCCATCTCGGCCTCCCAAAGTGCTGAGATTACAGGTGTGAGCCACTGCGCCTGGCCTCAGGTTAGTAAATGTTAAACATGTATTCCCATACGTAAAAATCAAGACAGAAATCATAAAATTTAAAATTAGGTTTATCTTTAAATGGGCAATTTGCAAACAGAGGTAGGAGATGGCAAATTTTAGCTTAGTTTTAAAAACATTATGTCCATTAAAACGGAATATATATATTTATCTGCTTTACATTAAATATTATAAAAGTAAGTAATTTACATTAAAAAATGTAAATGCGGCTGGGCACAGTGGCTCACGCCTGTAATCCCAGCACTTTGGGAGGCCGAGGCAGGCGGATCACAAGGTCAGGAGATCGAGACCATCTTGGCTAACACGGTGAAACCCCGTCTCTACTAAAAATACAAAAACAAAATAGCCAGGCATGGTGGTGGGTGCCTGCAGTCCCAGCTACTCAGGAGGCTGAGGCAGGAGAATGGTGTGAACCTGGGAGGCGGAGCTTGCAGTGAGCCAAGATTGCGCCACTGCACTACAGCCTGGGCGACAGAGCAAGACTCTGTTAAAAAAGAAAAACAAAAAACAAACAAAAAAACTCCTGCCCTAGAGTTAACTAGTGCTTAATTGCTATTGTTTAGGGGCTTTTTAGCCTCCAAAGTACCATATGAATAAACACAAGTTTTTTTGTTTTGAGACAGTCTCTCGCTCTGTTGCCAGGCTGGAGTGCGCTGGTGTGATCTCAGCTCACTGCTACCTTTGCCTCCCGGGTTCACGCGATCCTGCCTCAGCCTCCGGAGTAGCTGGGACTACAGGTGCACTCCACCACACCCAGCTAATTTTTTTTTTGTATTTTTAGTAGAGACGGGGTTTCACCACGTTGGCCAGGATGGTCTCGATCTCTTGACCTCGTGATCTGCCCGCCTCGGCCTCCCAAAGTGCTGGGATTACAGGTGTTAGCCACCGTGCCCGGCCCATAAACACAGTTTAAGCAGGAAACCTGGGGGCATCTTCACCCACCTGCTGTTCTCTCAAAAGCACAGGCACTCTAGGAGGTGAAAGATTGGTTAGATCTCTGAGTTGGGCTCATCTATTCTGCTCCCTGGTTTGGGAACACATTCCGGTAATATTTTTTCTTCTATTTTTTAAAGAAAGAGAAACCGGCAACATTTTATCTCATTTATATGCATCTCACCTTTATCCACAAAGACTTCTGGCAGCTGTTACACCAGGAACTAAAACCATTAAAATCTAAAACTCGGCCAGGCGCAGTGGCTCACGCCTGTAATCCCAGCACTTTGGGAGGCCGAGGCGGGCGGATCACAAGGTCAGGAGATCGAGACCATCCTGGCTAACACAGTGAAACCCCGTCTCTACTAAAAATACAAAAAAAAATTAGCCAGGCATGGTGGCGGGCGCCTATAGTCCCAGTTACTCGGGAGGCTAAGGCAGGAGAATGGCATGAACTTGGGAGGTGGAGGTTGCAGTGAGCCGAGATCATGCCACTGCGCTCCAGCCTGGGTGACAGAGTGAGACTCCGTCTCAAAAAAAAAAAAAAAAAAAAAAAAAAACAAAAAAAAAAAAAAAAAAAAAAAAAAAAATCTAAAACTCCAGTCATTAAAATCATGATAAACCAGAAGGACTCAAGGTTAGGAAGACAAACAGAAGTACAAAATCAAGGCTGAGGAAAATAAGAACAGAAGTCTAATGTCTGAAAAGTCACAGAGCTGTAATTACTCTGCACACATCTACAAGTTCTAAGTTTATGGGGGAAAGTATGCCTAGTTATTAACAGGCATGAAATCGTGGGTGTTCTGGCCAATGTCCATATTCTATATGGTACACATGCTTAAATACTGAAAACACATACACACACACCCCTTCTATGTGTTATTAAAAAGGAAGTGGTTTTAAAAGATCTACTTAATTGAGCTGGGAACGACGGTGCACGACTGTAGTCCCTGTTACTTGGGAGGCTGAGGTAGGATCACTGGAGCCCAGGAGTTCTACACCAGCCTGGGCAATGTAGCAAGATCCCCTCGCTTAAAAAAAAAAAAAAAAAAAAAGCAAGTCTACCTTAGCTGGGTGTAGTGGCGGGCGCCTGTAATCCCAGCTACTAGGGAGGCTGAGGCAGGAGAATCGCTTGAACCTGGGAGGCGGAGGTTGCAGTGAGCCGAGATCACGCCATTTCACTCCAGCCTGGGCGAAAAAGAGTGCACCTCCGTGTCAAAAAAGAAGTCTACCTAACTGGCTAGAGTTCAGGGAAAGGCGCACTCTCACACCATGCAGATGACAGCATCATTTGGTGCATGCTTTCTGGAGGGCATTTTGCAATGTGGAGCAAACAGGCTTTAAAATGTACCTGCCCTTTGACCCAGAGCTCCCTTCTGGGAATGTGGCTTACGGAAAACATCATGGATCTGCTTATGGATCTGTGCAAAGCTTTGACTGCAACTATGCCCATGGCCGCACTGTAATAGCAAAGTACTGGCAATGATCTATGTCCAACCACGGGGGCTGATCAATAAATGATGAAAAATGGAGTCCTGTGCAGTCATCAAAATGATAGAGCACAGAAAACTGACATGGGAATATGTATTGAAAAGTATCAGAAAAAGTGACAGCAAGAGTTAGTGTTATCTCTGGTTTGCAGGATTCTGGGCACAGTTATTTACACTTCTTGTCCTTTTTTTTTTGAGACAGATTCTTGCTGCCACCCAGGCTGGAGTACAGTGGCGCAGACTCGGCAGTCTCGGCTCACTGCAACCTCTGCCTCCCAGGTTCAGGCAATTCTCCTGCCTCAGCATCCCAAGTAGCTGGAATTACAGGCACCCGCCACCACGCCCAGCTGATTTTTATTTATATATATAGATATATATATGTAATTTTTGTATTTTTTGTAATTTTTGTGTATATGTATATATACGTACATATACGTATACATGTATATATACGTATACGTATATATACGTATATATACATACATATATATGTATATGTACGTATACGTATATATATGTATGTAATTTTTGTATTTTTAGTAGAGATGGGGTTTCGCCATGTTGGCTAGGCTGGTCTCAAACTCCTGACCTCAGGTGATCCATCCTCCTCAGCCTCCCACAGTGCTGGGATTACAGGCGTGAGCCACTGCACCCGGCCATGAAAGGGTTTTATTACATAAGGGATGTTGAAAGCACAGATGAACCCTATTTAAACCGGAGTGCTCGGAGGGGGGTGCAAAGTTATGGTTAACTGCATTTTCTTGTTAATTAAATATTAATGAAAATACCTTTTCTTTTTATGTAACTTTTCTTTTCTTTTTTATTTATTTATTTTTTTTGAGACAGAGTCTCCCTCTGTCGCCCAGGCTGGAGTGCAGCGGCATGATCTCCGCTCACTGCAAGCTCTGCCTCCTGTGTTCACGCCATTCTTCCGCCTCAGCCTCCTGAGTAGCTGGGACTACAGGCTCCTGCCACCGCGCCTGGATAATTTTTTGTATTTTTAGTAGAGATGGGGTTTCACTGTGGTCTTGATCTCCTGACCTCACGACCCGCCCGCCTCGGCCTCCCAAAGTGCTGGGATTACAGATGTGAGCCACCACGCCCGGTTTATGTAACTTTTCTTGAAAATGTACCTACTTTGGGCCAGGCACAGTGAGGGGCTCACGCCTGTAATCCCGGCACTTTGGGAGGCCAAGGCGGGTGGATCACCTGAAGTCGGGAGTTCGAGACCAGCCTGACCAACATGGTGAAACCCCATCTCTACTAAAAATATAAAAATTAGGCCAGGTGTGGTGGCTCACGCCTGTAATCCCAGCACTTTGGGAGGCCAAGGTGGGCAGATCACAAGGTCAGGAGATGGAGACCATCCTGGCTAACACGGTGAAACCCCATCTCTACTAAAAATACAAAAAAAAAGCTGGGCATGGTGTCGGCTGCCTGCAGTCCCAGCTACTCAGGAGGCTGAGACAGGAGAATGGCGTGAACCCGCCCCCCCGCCCCCCCCGCGGGGGGGCGACAGGGAGACTCCGTCTAAAAAAAAAAAAAAAAAAAAAAAAACCCCACACACAAAACAAAAAAAAAACCCTTTCATGCATTCAGTTATGATAGTTTTAGAGTCTAATGAACTTCAGTTTATGTCTTCCTCTAGTGACTACCACAACTGTACGGCCTCTCTCAGACCAGAATTTCCTAGGTCTTGGTTTGTCTTCTGACATGAAGGATTTCCCACAGGGCTCCCTGCCAAGGTTACAGACACCCTACAGAGAAACGGCAGATCACCAGCAGGGCTGGAACAAACGATTTTGTTTGTGTTTACTTTAAATTTTTTTTTTTGCACATACCCATAGGAATGGCAAAAATTAAAAGGATGGGAAATAGCTGCAGCTGGCAAGGATGAAGAGCTGGTGGAATGGCAACTGGTATGTCACTGTGGAAAATCAATCAGCAGTTTCTCCTAAAACAAAATATTTGAATGTCTAATACTCAGCCAGTCTGCTCCTGTGTCTCTATCCAAGAGAAATGAGGGCCTATGGCCATCAGACGTGAGCCAGAACATTCATAAAGCACGACTCATAATATCTTGGAATAGTCTGAAAATAATCCCAGCTGGGCACAGTGGCTCACGCCTGCAATCCCAGCATTTTGGGAGGCCGAGGCGGGCAGATCACGAGGTCAGGAGATCGAGACCATCCTGGCTAACACGGTGAAACCCCATCTCTACTAAAAATACAAAAAATTAGCCGGGCGTGGTGGCAGGTGCCTGCAGTCCCAGCTACTCGGGAGGCTGAGGCAGGAGAATAGCGTGAACCCGGGAGGTAGAGCTTGCAGTGAGCCAAGATTGCGCCACTGCACTCCAGCCAGGGCGACAGAACGAGACTCTGTCTCAGAAAAACAAACAAACAAACAAACAAAATTAGCCGGCGTGGTGGCGGCCACCTGTAACCCCACCTACTCGGGAGGCTGAGACAGGAGAATCACTTGAACCTGGGAGGCAAGGGTTGTAATGAGCTGAGATTACACCACTGCACTTGAGCCTGGGTGACAGAGCAAGACTCCATCTCAAAAAAACAAAACGAAAGAAAGAAAATAATCCCAGCCAGGTGTGGTGGCTCATGCCTGTAAGCCCAGAATTTTGGGAGCCTGAGGCGGGTGGATCACGAGGTCAAGAGTTCGAGACCAGCCTGACCAACATGGTGAAACCCAATCTCTACTAAAAAAATACAAAAATTAGCCGGGCATGGTGGCATACGCCTGTAATCCCAACTACTCAGGAGTCTGAGGGAGGAGAATCACTTGAACCTGGGAGGTGGAGGTTGCAGTGAGCCAAGACTGAGCCACTGCATCCCAGCCTGGGGGACAGAGCAAGACTCCGTCTCAAAAAAAAAAAAAAAAAGTTAGGAGAGGGGCTACCCTTGGAGGGGTGCAGCAACTGGGAGGTGGCACGAGGGGGACTTCAAGGGGTGGCCATGGTTTGCTTCTTGATCTGGGTGGTGGTTACACAGGTGTGTTTGATTTGTGACAATTTAGTGAGCTATGTATACTTAAGCACAACTTTATGTATATTGCTATTCAATAAAAAGTTTTAAAAACAAATTTTAAAATATATTTGCATGTGTCAGCAGATAAGTTAAACTACATTTTATGCAGCTTTTATAACTTAAGTTGGAATTATTACAGCTTTGAATACAGGCCTGTAACCCCAGCACTTTGGGGAAGCCAAGGCAGGCAGATTACTTGAGCTCAGGAGTGCGTGACCAGCCTGGGCAACACAGCGAGACACTGTCTCTACCAAAAATAAAAAATTAGCCAGGCATGGTGGTGCATGTGGTCCCAGCTACATGCCTGTAGTTTTGATTTACATTTGTGACACTATTTCAGTTTTGGGTATTAATTCTTGTCTTGCACAGACCTCCAAGGGAAACCTAATGTGCATGGAATTAAAACAAATTGGATTTTTATTTTCTTCAACATTCCACACAGTTTTTAGTCAAACAATAATCACTTTTTATTGAGATGGGGTCTCACTCTGTTGCCCAGGCAGAAGTACAGTGGCACCATTTCAGTACTGCAACCTCTGCCTCCTGACCTCAAGTGATCCTCTCACCTCAGCCTACTGAGGAGCTGGGACCCCAAGCATGCACCACCACACCCGGTTAATTTTTGTATCTTTGTAGAGGTAGGGTCTCACTACATTACCCAGGCTGGTCTTCGAACTCCTGGGATCAAGCAATCCACCTATCTTGATCCCCCAAAGTGCTGGGATTACAGGCATGAGCCACCACTCCTAGCCTCATTTTATTAAGACAGTTTGTTCAAAATATGCCAATGATGATGAATTAACAGAATGACAGAAAATTCCAGTGACACCTTAGATCGCCGCATTATGAAAATGTATTTGGTTTGTGCATCTGTTGGTCACTGGAAACTAAATTACCATACAAACAAAGGCATGGTAAGTGGGATGTGGCAGCCGGTCACTAAGAGACTCTTGGCCTCAGTTTCTCAATCTAGTTAACAACTAGCCTGGCCAACATGGTGAAACCCTGCTTCTATCAAAAAATGCAAAAAATTTGCCAGGCGTGGCGGCTGTAGTCCCGGCTACTTGGGAGGCTGAGGTGGCAGAATTGCTTGAAAGTAGGAGGTGGAGAGAGCTGCGATTGCACCACTGCACTCCAGCCTGAGCAACAAAGCAAGACCCTGTCTCATAAATAAATAAATAAAAATAGTTAAGCAAACACAATCCACATTCACCTGGAGGGCTGATGTTACTTAGAATTAAGCACTCTATGAAAAGTATCATCGGAGGGCGCCAGGAGCCTAGCAAAGGACAGGTGCTTCACACATTAAATGGATAAATGTCCATTCATTCAACAAATACGCATGCCTACTATGTGCCAGGAACTGTTCTAAGTGCTTGGAATACAAAAACAAAAACAAAGCTCATTGCCTTGTAGAGCTCACATTCTAGTTGGGGTGGGAAGAGAGGGAAAGAAACATAAGAAATAAATACATCACATAGCCTATTCTAAGGTAGTGTTATGGGGGAAAGTAATGTAGTCTAAGGTGGGGCTGGGAGATGGATGGAGGCATCTACAATCTGAGAGTTTGAGCATGCTTCCTTGAGGTGACATTGGAAGGCTTCTGTGACATCTCCCCTTTGACTCTCTGTTGGCAAGATTCCTGTAGGTAGGACATCCCTGGATGCTGCCACGCCCGTTCTTCCTCCACTTCTTAAGCCTTTTTTTTTTTTTCTTTGAGATGGAGTCTCGCTCTGTCGCCCAGGCTGGAGCGCAGTGGCGTGATCTTGGCTCACTGCAACCTCCGACTCCCTGGTTCAAGCGATTGTCCTGCCTCAGCCTCCCGAGTAGCTGGGATTACAGGCATGCGCCACCACGCCCAGCTAATTTTTGTATTTTCAGTAGAGACAGGGTTTTACCATGTTGGCCAGGAGGGTCTCGATCTCCTGACCTCATGATCTGCCTGCCCACCTCGGCCTCCCAAAGTGCTGAGATTACAGGCGTTGAGCCACCGCACCAGGCCCTACTTCCTAAGTCTTTAACAGTTCTTCTAGGAAGGCTGTGGCTACTCTTAATTAAGGGTTCTTTTGAACTTCTTCCTCTACCATGAGAGCACATACTCATCAGAAAACCATGCAAAATCACAGCAAGCTTTTGAGGGCAAATTATGGGCATGCTATGAAGTGTGGAGGGGGGAGGGATTTTTGGCTGAATTCTAATTAGTAACAGCAACATTACTTGACATTTTGGGGCTTATAACATCGTTTGTTTATGAAGTAGTAAAATACACACATCCTCCTGGGAGTTAGCATGGATCTCCAGTAATCATTTGCCTACGTATACATTTTAGACATTTCAGCAAATGTGTACACAGCATATATTTAAGGATATTTGATACTGGCTACAGAGGATGACGCTACTTTATATTTCCTCCTTTTCTCTAAAGTATTCCTTTATTTCAAAACTGGAGAAACCTGAGTATTTTTAAAAAAAAAAAAACAACTAAAACCCATACTAGCAAGTCATTAAAAAATCATTTGCAGGTGGCTTTTGTAAACACACCTGGTTGGGTTGCATTTCTATTAGTAAAACATGGTAGATGGTTAGGTAACATAGAGGACATCTCAAAAGCACTAGAATCATCAACACTGCCAGATTTTTGCCATATTAAGCTTAAATTGTCTTCAGCTTGAACATCACGGGGCAGGGCGGGATAGGGGGAAGAACCCAATACAGAGGCGGGAAAAAGGTTTTTCAGACTCCCGAATGTAAAATTTCACTTCGCATTGCCTTCACGGCCAAAGCATGGGCTAGCAGCCTTCACTGTTTCATAGATTACATAAACTTGTAGTCTGATGCTGTAAATACCCTACCACCTGGACATTAAAAAAAAAGGTCCCATAACACTAACAAGGAAATAGTAATTAAAATCAACAAACATTTAGTGAGCTTTCCAGTTTGCTTTCAAACACCTGGCAATGGAAAACTATCAGGTACTTGTCTTTGATCCCCATTTACATTGCTTTACGTCTACAAATACGTATAACCAAAATGATGAAATCCTCACTTTTTCCCTGCCGTTTCTGTTCTTTGGGTAATAAGACATGCCCAAGTGGTTGGCATTTGTGACGCTGCAATTCGCCTTGGTACGGTCCCGCTAAGGAGTTATTACTAAGAGTCTACGTCAGGAAGACGCGGGAGAAAAAAAAAGCAGCGTTTAACTCAGAACACCTGACTGCTGGTCTCAAGTTGCAATTGCAGCTCAGACTGGGAAGATACACAGGGCTCTGTTCTTGGAGGGAGGGCGGAAGGCAGTGGTGTTCTGTATTTTTGTACCCCAGTGGATATCAGACTCTGCCTCAAATTTGCAATGGCCTGCATTCCTTAATTACACAGTTTTTCCTTCACTGACAGTCAACAGGGCAGCTACTACTTACTTTCCAGGTCTGAGTCTGGCAGAAAGAACGTTTTATTTACACACTTGGTCAGCACCCCACACCTCCTGCAGCAACGTCTTCCGGGTCATTTAAATAGTAGCAATCTCAGTACAAACGTAGGACTTCAACATTCAAATTTCCCAAATTTCTAAAGATCGCCCTCTATGAAGGCAACACACGAATAGGAAGAGTTTTTGGTCACAGTGACTGAGCATCAAAAACGCTGTGTCAACTGTGTCTACTCTCCCTACCTGTAAGGCATAATTTATATGTGACAGTATACACTTTGTGTGTTAAGATAAACGGAACGGATCTCTTGGATTTCAGTACATAACAAAAATGTTCATGTTCTTCTCTTACTTTCATTCAACAAAAGTTAATAGACTCCTCTGATTTTAGGAATTCAGACCTTGAAAACCCAGAAACTAAAATTTTAGGGTTAAAAAAGTCTATCAAAATGACCAAACTTCCTGATTCAAGCACCAGGGACAGAAAAAAGATAAAACACACCAACCAACCAACCGACCGACCATTTATTTATAACCTTAAACATGCCTATACATGAACTTAGAGAACGTTAAAGTTTCAAGGGTTCGAAGCGCCTAGGCTGAATTAAAACAAAAGTTGTTTTGTGTTCTATTAATAGATGATTAACAGATATCTTATTTCACCTGGAATTCATTTATAAGTACGTAAACTAAACTGGCCACTAATCCTAAGTCTCTGTCTGTTTCTGGAAAAATTCTCTCCTAATACATGCAAGTTAAGAGACTGGCTATCAACGCATTCCTTAAGGTTAGGTCAATTTCATTAAAGCCTCGGTTGTTCTTTGACTTCAAGAACCTCACCAAATAACCCATATATAAAAGCCAAGTTCAACTGAAAGCTGGGAGAGGAAGGGTCTAAGGGGGAGGGCGTTTCCCTGGAGAATGCCCAGAGCTCGGCTCACCTGGCGATCCTAATTACAGGGGAGTTTCACCCCCACATTCTTGGGCGCTTTCTTTTCTTAGAGGAAACTCGAGCTTGTGTCTTTGGTCCCGGAGGGCTTAAGCCCGGCAGCCAGGCCAGCGCGGGTCACTGATTCCAAGAAATTGGGAGGAGGACGTGGGCCCCACCGACGCACAACAGACCCCTCCCCAACCTAAGTGCACTAGTTGTAAAATGTGTAGCTGGTTAGGGGATGGGGGGCGGCCTCCAGAGCTCTGAGGGTCAGGGAAGAGGGTAAGGGACAGGGAGGGGAAGGGACAGGAGAGGCGGAGAAGGGCCAGGAGAGGAGAGGGGGAGACATGGGCAAGGAGGAGGAACCAAGAGGAGGAGAAGGAGGGAGAGGGAGGAGGGGGATGGACTGGGGAAGAAGGGGAGAGAAAGGAGAGAAGAAGGGACAGGGGAGGAGGGGGAGACACACGGGGGAGAAAGAGGAACCAGGAGGAGGGGAGGGACAGGGACGAGGGGCAGGGGAGGAGGGACAGTGAACGGGGAGCGTACAGGGGGAGGGAAAGAGAGACAGGGAAGAAGCACAGGGAGGAGGGGGAGGGAAGGAGGAGGAAAAGTGTGGGGGAGGGGATGGGGAGGACTGGAAGGAGGGAAGAGGGCCAAGGGAGGAAGAAGAGGGGCTGTGGAGGGCCAGGGGAGGAGTGGGAGAGACGGGGCGAAGTGGAAGGACGGGGAAGAGGGGAAGGGGAGCTGGGGGGGAGGTAAAGTACCTTCCCGCGTAAAGTCCCCTTCTGACCCCCGAGGTTGAAAGCCCTGACCTCCCTGAGCCCCGGGCCCTGGGCTTACCCGGTAGGTGCTCTCCGTGAGCCGGTTCACCTCCTCGGGCCCCCGGGACATGGCTGCGGCCGCCGGGCGAGCAAGCGCGGGAGGACGCGGCTGGGCCTCGTGGCCGCCGGACTCTGGGCAGCTGGAGCTCCGGGGCGCGACTAAGGGGCTCTGGAAGGTCGGCCGCCGCCGCAGCCGTCGGCCCGAGAGTGCCCGCGCGCGCCTCTGCTGCCAAAATGTCAAAACTTGCGGCGGCGCCGCCCTGGCCTTCTGCGAGGAGCAGAGAAGCGGCCGAACGCCGCCAGAGGAAGCGGGGCGGGCCGGGCGGCCCCACCTGAGGCGGGTGGGGCGGACGGGGGCGGGGCCGCGGGGCCGGAGGGGCGGGGCGGCCCCACCTGAGGCGGCCTGGAGAGCGGGGCCGGGCCGGGGTGGGCGGGGCGGCTCCCGGTGAGGCGGCCCGGGTGGACGGGGAGGAGGCGGGACCTGGCAGCTGGAATGGGCGTGGCCAGAGGGAAGCGGGCCCCCAAGTGGGCGGGGTCACCCCACCTGTGGCGGACAGGGCGGCGAGGCCACGGTGCGCCCCCTCGCGGCTCTCCCAGAGCTCTGGCGACGTAGGGTCCGAGACCCTGGAGTGGGGACCGATGTGGAGTGGGCTGCTCGCTTTGCTGTTTTGCTAGGGCAAGGGCAGCCTAAGGGTGTTTAGACTGTGGTCCTGGAGCCATTGTTTGCCTCGCGTGGTGCTGGTCCCGGGGATCCCGAGGCCCACGCCCTCCATGAGGGCTTCTTCCAAGCCCTGCGTTTTGGGGACCAAGGGAAAAGGGGCCACATTCCCCAGTTGTATTGACTTCCCTGATTGATCTCTCCCTGCCCTGCCGCTCACTGACCCCAAAAGTTAGAGGCATCCGTGGGGGGCATGGGCCCTCCTAGGTGGAGAAAGCGGGCTGCCACTTGCAGTTTTGAAAGCTCCTGATATATCAAAAAATTAATAAATGCCAGGATCTAGTTACCGAAATGTTAGTACTTTTTTGTTTTTTTTTTTGAGATGGAGTCTCACCCTGTCGCCTAGGCTGGAGTGCAGTGGTGCGATCTCAGCTCGCTGCAGCCCCCGCTTCCCGGGTTCAAGCGATTCTCCTACCTCAGCCTCACGAGTAGCTGGGATTACAGGCGCCTGCCACCACGCCAGGCTAATTTTTTTGTATTTTTAGTAGAGACGGGGTTTCACCATGTTGGCCAGGCTGGTCCCGAACTCCTAACCTCAGGTGATCCGCCCGCCTCAGCCTCCCAAAGTGCTGGGATTACAGGCGTGAACCACCGTGCCCGGCCGGGTAGTGTTCATTTTTAAACTTTACATTAACAACGACCTTTAACTCAATGCAGTGTAACCGTGCTACTCACGAGATTGTTGTAGGGTTTAGAAAACCACCTGAGCCGAGGTGTTAGGGAAGCCTCTCTTCTTGTCATCACTCAGACTCTATGGAGGTGTGTGGCTCCTGGGCTCCCTATTTTGTCTCCACCCCAGCCTCAGCCCTGCCCAAGGGTGAGGCAGCTGCCTTCTCTGGGCCTCTCTTCCAGGAGTATGTACCTTGGGCTGGGTGACAGCCTTCTCCCCAGTAAGATCTAGCATTTAGCTCCTGAGACTCGCACCCAACAAGGGCGGAGGTCTTATTCTGATTTTTTAAAACCTCTGGGCTTGGTGGCTCACACCTGTAATCCTAGCACTTTGGGAGGCCAAGGCAGGCGGATCACTTGAGGTCAGGAGTTTGAGACCAGCCTCGCCAGTATGGTGAAACGCCCCCCCCCCCCCCCCCGCCCCCGTCTCTACTAAAAATACAAAAATTAACCAGGCATGGTGGCGCGTGCACCTGTAATCTCAGCTACTCGGGAGGCTGAGGCAGGAGAATTGCTTAAACCTGGGAGGCAGAGATTGCAGTGAGCTGAGATAGCACCACTGCACTCCAGTCTGAGGGACAAGAGCAAAACTCTATCTCAGAAACAAACAAACAAAAAGCTTCTATCTGAGGGCCAGGCAGGATGGCTCATGCCTATAATCCCAGCACTTTGGGAGACCAAGGCAGGAGGACTGGTTGAGTCTAGGAGTTCAAGAGCAGCCTAGGCAATATAGGCAGCCCACCCCCATCTCTACAAAAAGTATAATTAAAAACATTAGCCGGCCGGACGCGGTGGCTCACGCCTGTAATCCCAGCACTTTGGGAGGCCGAGGCGGGCGGATCATGAGGTCAGGAGATCGGGACCATCCTGGCTAACATGGTGAAACCCCATCTCTACTAAAAATACAAAAAATCAGCCAGGCGAGGAGGCAGGCGCCTGTAGTCCCAGCTACTCAGGAGGCTGAGGCAGGAGAATGGCGTGAACCCCGGGGGGCGGAGCCTGCAGTGAGCCGAGATCTCACCACTGCACTCCAACCTGGGAGACAGTGAGAGTCTGTCTCAAAAAAAAAAACATTAGCCAAGTGTGGTAATGCACATCTGTAGTCCCAGCTATTCCGGAGGCTGAGGTAGGAGGATGGCTTGAGCCCAAGAGGTTGCAGTGAGCTGTGATTGTAACACCGCATTCCAGCCTGGGCCACAGAGTGAGACTCTTTCAAAAAAGAAACAAAAATGCCAAAACGTCTATGTGAGTACAATTGAATCTTTTAAGGGCTGTTAAGATGTGAGACTTCTGGCCGGCTCACGCCTGTAATGCCAGCACTTTGGGAGACTGAGGCAGGCAGATCATCTGAGGTCAGGAGTTTGAGACCAGCCTGACCAACATGGAGAAACCCCGTCCATACTAAAAATACAAAATTGGCCGGGTTTGATGGTGCATGCCTATAATCCCAGCTACTCAGCTTGCTGAGGCAGGAGAATCACTTGAACCTGGGAGGCTGAGGTTGTGGTGAGCCGAGATCACGCCATTGCACTCCTGCCTGGGCAATAAGAGCGAAAACTTGTCTCAAAAAAAAAAAAAAAAAAAAGGGAAAAAAAGAAAGATGTGAGACTTCTAAACTAATCTTGTGATAAAGTTCACTAGGAAATGTACACAATGAAGGCACTGTGTGGCCCAGATGGGAAAACAGATAGGAACGCCAAGAGGATGAGTACCACTGGACTTAGGACAGAAACCACGACTTGGACTTAGGGACTGTTTTATCGGGTTTTGCAAGCTATAAAACATATCATGAGGCCAGGCATGGCGGCTCATTCCTGTAATCCCAGCATTTTGGGAGGCCAAGGTGGGTGGATCACCTGGGGTCAAGAGTTAGAGACCAGCCTCACCAATATGGTGAAACCCCATCTCTACTAAAAATACAAAAATTAGCCGGGCATGGTGGCAGGCACCTGTAGTCCCAGCTACTCAGGAGGCTGAGACAGGAGAAGTGCTTGAACCCGGGAGGCGGAGGTTACAGTGAGCCAAGATCTCATGCCACTGCACTCCAGCCTGGGCAAGAGAGTGAGACTCTGTCTCAAAACAAACAAGCAAACAAAACAAACTTATCATTCTTGAGAACCAAAAGGTTATGTGTTCCTGATGTTAGGGGGAAATAACGCATCGGTCCCAAGTTTCTGGCAATGGAAGCAGGTGCCTCCTTCCTTAACAGATTTACAGTATTTAGTTCATGAGGTTTGCCAACTGGGTTTCACTTCCCATATGGGAGATGCATTCATGACTTTATAATTCCTACCATTATGTATTCGGCTCTGCAAGGATGTCTGTTGGTTTTTATTGAAACTTGAAAATTGGCCGGGCGTGGTGGCTCATGCCTGTAATCCCAGCACTTTGGGAGGCCGAGGGGGGCGGATCACGAGGTCAGGAGATCGCGATCATCCTGGTCAACATGGTGAAACCCCCGTCTCTACTAAAAATACAAAAATTAGCCGGGCGTGGCAGTGTGTGCCTGTAGTCCCAGCTACTTGGGAAGCTGAGGCAGGAGAATTACTTGAACTCAGGTGGCAGAGGTTGCAGTGAGCCGAGATCGCACCACTGCACTACAGCCCGGGCGACAGAGCGAGACTCTATCTCAAACAAACAAACAAACAAACAAACAAACAAACAAACAGTAGTGCAGTTCCCAGCTCAGTGCTTGGCACATAGATGCCTGGGAGGTCTTGGTTGAACAAAATACAAATGAGTATCGATGACCTGCTCTGCTCCAGGGAGCCTGCTAGGGGCTGCAGTGTGTGGAATGAACTGGGCTTGAACCATGCCTGTGCAGAAGGTAGAATTTGAGGACTACAGTGAAAGCCATCCAGGTACAGCCAATCATGCCATAGGTGGAAAGGTGGATGTGATCTCAAAAGGCCGTTTGTTTTAGACTCTTCGAGTACATGTGCTGGTTTCATCTAAACTTGAAAATCCACAGTCTTTGTTATTCTGAGACTTCATGATGCTCAGAGGTAAAGAAGGCAAATCAATAAGAAGGGATGACTCAGGAGAAGGTGAGAGTAGCAGCCATTGTTTTGCCGAGAACTCCCTGCAGTCTCTTTCCTCCTGCATAGAAGAGCTGCGGAAGAGCTGGTCTGGCCTCTCTCTAAATCAGTCCAATGCCTTCCCAGAGACAGGCAACCAAGATCTCCTCCTTCAGCTCCTACTTCAGCTTAAATAGAGACGATCTCCAATTTACGATCGTTCACCTTTGACGGTTTTGACTTTATGATGGTGCAAAAGTAATATGCATTCAGTGGCAATTGTACTTTTTTGAATTTTGAATTATGATCTTTCCCTGGGCTAGGAATATACAGCAGGATGCTTTCTTTCTTTCTTTCTTTCTTTTTTTCTTTTTTTGTGACAGAGTCTCGTTTTGTCACCCAAGTTGGAGTGCAGTGGCGTGTTCTGGGCTCACTGCAACCTCTGCCTCCCAGGTTCAAGCGATTCTTCGTCTCTGCCTCCCGAGTAGCTGGGATTACAGGCGCGTTGCCACCATGCCCTGTAATTTTTGTATTTTTAGTAGAGACCATGCCACCATGCCCGGCTAATTTTTGTATTTTTAGTAGAGACGGGGTTTCACCACATTAGCCAGTCTGGTCTTGAACTTCTGACGACGGGATCCGCCTGCCTCGGCCTCCCAACGTGCTGGGATTACAGGTGTGAGCCACCGCGCCCGGCATTAGGATGCTTTCTAGCAATGTGGAGTGAGGTGGAGTGAGCTCCTAGGTCGGCTGTGGCATCATGAGGGTAAACAGCCGATACTGTGCCATGCACTGTGGTACCAGATGATTTTGCCGACTGTAGGCTAATGTAGGTGTTCTGAGCACGTGTAAGGTAGGCCAGGCTAAGTATGATGTTTGGGAGGTTAGGTGTATTACATGCATTTTTCAACTTAATGATCTTTTCAACTTACAATGGGTTTATTGGGATGTAACCCCTATTGTAATTTATAGGGCATTGGAGTAAAAAATCCTGTTTATGTTAACAAAGTTTGAAAGACGCAATGGCAGGTGACAATGACAATAAGTTTTTTTTTGTTTTGTTTTGAGACAGAGTCTCACTCTGTCACCCAGGCTGGAGTGCAGTGGTGTGGTCTTGGCTCACTACAACCTCCACCTCCTGGGTTCAAGCGATTCTCCTGCTGCAGCCTCCCAAGTAGCTGGGACTACAGGCATGCACTACCATGCCCGGCTAATTTTTTAAATTTTTAGTAGAGTCGGGGTTTTGCCATGTTGGCTAGGCTGGTCTTGAACTGCTGACCTCAAGTGATCTGCCCGCCTCGGCCTCCCAAAGTGCTCGGATTACAGGCATGAGCCACCGCGTCCGGCCGTCAATAAGATTTTGAAGTCCACAGTTAAAACAAGCTCTTCTTTTGGTGTTTCTCTCTTCTTTCAAACTTACTATGTGATGTGCCAGTGGCTTCCTTTGCCCTGGTGGGTGCTTGAGCAAGGGGAACCCATGAAGATTTCACTGTATTTTGTGACAAAAGAGGTCCCTGCTGATAACAGTAGTTTGGGGCACATTCTTGTAAAAAATACTAATAGGCAGGATGGAACGTTAACCTTTGTTTTGTTTTTGGTTTTTGTTTGTTTTCGGAAACAGAGTCTTACTCTGTCACCCAGGCTGGAGTGCAGTGGCGCGATCTCAGCTCACTGCAACCTCCACCTCCCGGGTTCAATCGATTCTCCTGTCTCAGCGCCCTGAGTAGCTGGGATTATAGGCACACGCCACCACACCTGGCTAATTTTTGTACTTTTAATAGCGACGGGGGTTTCACCACGTTGGCCAGTCTGGTCTTGAACTCCTGACCTCGTGATCCACCTGCCTCAGCCTCCCAAAGTGCTGAGATTACAGGCGTGAGCCACCAGGCCCGGACCGTTTGGGTTTTTTATTTTAAGACAGAGCCTCACTCTGTCGCCCAGGCTAGAGTGCAGTGGCCTGATCTTGGCTCACTGCAACCTCTGCCTCCTGGGTTCTCGTGCCTCGGCCTCCAGGGTAGCTGGAATTACAGGCATGTGCCACCACACCTGGCTAATTTGTGTGTTATTAGTAGAGATGAGGTTTCACCATGTTGTCAGGCTGGTCTTAAATTCCTGACCTCAAATGATCTGCCCATCTCGGCCCCCAAAGTGCTGGGATTACAGCCACCACACCCAGCTTTTTTTTTTTTTTTTTTTTTTTTTTTTTTTTTTTTTTTTTTGAGAGACATGGCATCACTCTGTCACTCAGGCTGGAAGTGCAGTGGCCCGATCCCGGCTCACTGCAACCTTCGCCTCCCGGGTTCAAGTCATTCTCCTGCTGCAGCCTTCAGAGTAGCTGGAATTAAGGCATGTGCCACCATGCCCGGCTGATTTTTGAATTATTAGTAGAGACAGGGTTTCACCATGTTGGCCAGGCTGGTCTCGAGCTCCTGACCTCAAGTGATCCGCCCACCTTGGCCCACAAAGTGCTGGGATTACAGGCGTGAGCCGCTGCACCCGGCCAGAGCTTTAAGTTTTCTTGTTCTGAAAGGCAGATGTGAATTTAAAACTCATTAACTTTTCTGTACTTTTCTTCTAATCCCAACAGCATTGAGTTCTCCTGCATGGCGGCCTCATTTCTGCCCTAGAGTTTTTCTTTTTTTTTTTTTTTTTTGAGACAGAATCTTGCTCTGTCGCCCAGGCTGGAGTGCAGTGGCACGATCTCGGCTCACTGCAAGCTCCGCCTCCTGGGCTCATGCCATTCTCTTGCCGCAGCCTCCCCAGTAGCTGGGACTACAGGCACCTGCCACCACACCCAGCTAATTTTTTTTGTATTTTTAGTAGAGACGGGGTTTCACCGTGTTCGCCAGGATGGTCTTGATCTCCTGACCTCGTGATCTGCCCGTCTTAGCCTCCCAAAGTGCTGGGATTACAGGCGTGAGCCACCGTGCCCAGCCTCCTAGAGTTTTTCACTAGCTATTCCTTCTGCCTGGAATGTTCTCCTCTCTGCCCCCCTACCCCAACCCAGGTCTTTCCTGTGATTTGGATTTCAGTTTAGATGCAGCCTCATAGAGGCCTTTCCTCACCACTCAACCTGAAGTCGTATTTGAGGCCCTCTCTATCATAGCATTCTACTTTATTTTATTTTAATGTATTATTATTTTTTGAGACAGAATCTTGCTTTGTTGCTCAGGCTGGAGTGCAGTGGTGCAATCATAGCTCACTGCAACCTCGAACTCCTGGGCTCATATGATCCTTTCACCTCAGCCTCCTGAGTAGCTGGGACTACAGGCATGCGCTACCATGCCTGGCTAATTTTTAAAAAAATTTTGGCTGTGTGTGGTGGCTCACACCTGTAATCTCAGCACTTTAGGAGGTCAAGGTGGGAGGGTCACTTGAACCCAGGAGTTAAAGATCTGCCTGGGCCACATAGCGAAACCTTGTCTCTACTAAAAAAAATGGTTTTAGAGATAGGATCTTGCTATGTTGTCCAGGCTGGTCTCAAACTCCTGGCCTCAAGCTATCCTCCTGCCTTGGCCTCCCAAAGTGCTGGAATTACAGGCATGAACCACTGCAACCAGCAGCATTGTATTTTAACTCTAATAGTGCTTAGCACTAGCTATGGCACGTTGAATAAGGGATCCCCAAAGATGCCCAAGTCCGAATCCTCAGAGCCTGTGAATGTTCATGATATGGTTCGTCTGTGTCCCCATCCAAATCTCACCTTGAATTGTAATTCCCACAGTTCCCATGTGTCATGAGAAGAACCCAGTGAGAGGTGATTGAATTATAAGGGTGGGTCTTTCCTGGGCTGTTCTCATGATAGTAAATGAGTCTCACAAGATCTGATAATTTTAAAAATGGGAGTTTTGCCTGGGCACGGTGGCTCACACCTGTAATCCCAGCACTTTGGGAGGTCGAGGTGGGTGGATCACGAGGTCAGGAGTTCGAGACCAGGCTGGCCAATATGGTGAAACCCCGTCTCTACTAAAAATACAAAAATTAGGCCGGGCACGGCGGCTCACGCCTGTAATCCCAGCACTTTGGGAGGCTAAGGCGGGCAGATCACGAGGTCAGGAGATCAAGACCATCCTGGCTAACACGGTGAAACCCCGTCTCTACTAAAAATAAAAAAAATTAGCCGAGTGTGGTGGCGGGCGCCTGTAGTCCCAGCTACTCGGGAGGCTGAGGCAGGAGAAAGGTGTGAACCTGGGAGGCGGAGCTTGCAGTGAGCCAAGATGGCGCCACTGCACTCCAGCCTGGGTGACAGAGCGAGACTCCGTCTCAAAAAAAAAAAAAAAAATTACAAAAATTAGCTGGATATGGTGGCACGTACCTGTAGTCCCAGCTACTAGGAAGGCTGAGGCAGAAGAATCACTTGAACCTGGGAGGTGGAGGTTGCAGTGAGCCGAGATGGTGCCACTGCACTGTAGCCTGGGCAACAGAGCAAGACTCTGTCTCAAAACAAATCAAAACAAAACAAAACAAAAAACAAATAAAAAATGGGAGTTTTTCTGCACAAGCTCTCTCTTTGCCTGCTGCCATCCACAAAAGATATGATTTGCTCCTCCTTGCCTTCCACCATGATTGTGAGGCCTCCCCAGCCATGTAGAACTGTAAATCCAAGAAACCTCTTTCTTTTGTAAATTGCCCAGTCTGGGGTGTGTCTTTATTAGCAGTGTGAAAATGGACTAATACAGTTCATCTTATATAGCAAAAAAAGTCTCTGATCATTTTATACTTAACATGATTACATGTTCACAAGTGATCACATGATCATTTTATACTTAACATTTTTAGGAACTGCTAAACTGTTTTTTCTCATTTTCTATGTCTTGGAAGAGTTTATGAAGAATTCGTATTTATTTAAATGTTTGATGGAATTCACCAGTGACACCACGTGGACCTGAGCCTTGCTTTTGGGTTGTTTAAAAATTAGTAATGCAGCCGGGACCAGTGGCTCAAACCTGTAATCCCAACACTCTGGAAAGCTGAGGAGGGCAGATCACGAGGTCAGGAGTTCAAGATCAGCCTGGCCAACATAGTGAAACCCCATCTCTACTAAAAATACAAAAAATTAGCTGGGTGTGATGTTGGGTGTCTGTAGTCCCATCTACTCAGGAGGCTGAGGCAAGAGAACTGCTTGAACCCGGCAGGTGGAGGTTGCAGTGAGCTGAGATCGCGCCACTGCAATCCAGCCCGGACAACAGCGCGAGACTCTGTCTCAAAAAAAAAAAAAAAAAATTCGTATTGCAGTCTTTTTACTTGGATTAGATCTTTCAATTTCTTTTTCAGAATGTTATTTCCTTATATCTTCTATTCCTGCATCTCTTTAATCACTAACGATATTATTTTATAGTCTCTACCAGGATAGTTCTGTGTGCTTTTGTTTGCTTTATTTGGTTTGGTTTGTTTTTTATTCTCACTCAGCCATTGTTGTGTCTGCTGGTTCCCTATCACAGTGGATTTTTTCCTTATTTGTTTTGGTAATTTTTTATTATGAGGTCACCTTTGGGGTGGCAGGGGGAAGAATCTTTTTTTTTTTTTGAGAGGAAGTCTCATTCTGTCTCCCAGGCTGGAGTGCAGTGGCACAATCTCAGCTCACTACAACCTCTGCCTCCCAGGTTCAAGCGATTCTCCTGCCTCAGCCTCCCGAGTAGCTGGGACTACGGGTGCCTGCCACTATGCCCGGCTGATTTTTGTATTTTTAGTAGAAACGGGGTTTCACCATGTTGGCCAGGCTGGTCTCCAACTTCTGACCTCAAGTGATCCACCTGCCTCGGCCTCCCAAAGTGCTGGGATTACAGGCGTGAGCCACTGTGCCCGGCCGAGAACCATTTTTTCTATAAGAATCGCTTGTGGCCCGATTTGTAAAATATTCCTCCAGAAAAGTTTTACATTTGTCTCTACCATGCACTCCAAGAAGTTCACCACGAGATTCAGCTTCTGAACCTGCTCTGTGTCACAGGCTTGGTGGGATAATTTCTCTTAAGATATTGTTTTTTTCTACCCAGTTAAGTCAAGCTCCCTTGTCCTCCACCAATGCCAATAAATATTTTCTTTTTTAAAATCTTTTGAGACAGGGTCTCAATTCATTGCCCTGGCTGGAGTGCAGTGGTGGAATCATAGCTCACTGCAGCCTTCATCTCCCAGGCTCAAGCGATCCTCCCACTTTAGCCTCCCAGGTAGCTGGGTCTACAGGTGCATGCCACCACACCTGCATAATTTTCTTGATGTTTAGTAGAGACAGAGTCTCTCTATGGTACCCAGGCTGGTCTCAAACTCCTGAGCTCAAGCAACCCTCCTACCTCAGCCTCCCCATGTGCTGGGATTATAGGCATGAGTCATTTCACCCAGCTCCAAAAAGGATTTTCTTTTCTTTTCTTTTCTTTTTTTTTTTTTTAAGATGGAGTCTCGCTCTGTCACCCAGGCTGGAGTCCAGTGGTATGATCTTGGCTCACTGCAACCTCTGCCTCCCTGGTTCAAGTGATTCTCCTGCCTCAGCCTCCGGAGTAGCTGGGATTACAGACACTTGCTACCACGCCCAGCTAATATTTTGGATTTTAGTACAGATGGGGTTTCACCATGTTGGCCAGTCTGGTCTTGAACTCCTGACCTCAAGTGATCCACCCACCTCGGCCTCCCAAAGTGCTGGGATTACAGGTGTGAACCACCGCGCCCAGCCTCTCTGTATTCTTTTTTAAACTTCTATCCACAGCCTTGATTCTGAAATCTCTTTCTCTAGGTGCGGGTTGGCTTCTGTGAGAAGAGGCTATTGATTTGCCTAAGGCCAAGATAACCTGAACATTCTTCACTCTTCCAAGGGCGGAAAGGGAGAGATGCTGATCTGTTGTCCTGAAAACTCCTTGATGATTCGGCTTCTTGGGGAGATGGCCCAACCGGATTTGTGGAAGTTGATCTGCCTGGCTTATCTTCATTTTCCTTGTCTTGATTTTTTCTTCCTTTCTTTTTTTATCCCCCATGGGAAAACATTAGCAGAGAAAAGTTCCAGACTTGCCTTTCCTAAGCAAATTTGTTTTATGTATTGACCAAACTCCAAATATTGACAACTGTTCCAAATGTCCTCTTAGTAAGACTTAAATCCTTGCAGGCATGCCCAGTATTTTTCCTTGATCAACAAATGCAGTCAGTTCTGGAACAATTTTCCCTTCACTTGGGGCTTTTTCTGAGAGGCAAGACTTGGAAGTACTGTTACAGAAATCTATGGAACCAAAAGTTTAGTGCAAAAGTAATTGTGGGGGCCGGGCTCACGCCTGTAATCCCAGCACTTTGGGAGGCTGAGGTGGGCGGATGACCTGAGGTCAGGAGTTCGAGACCAGCCTGACCAATATGGTGAAACCCCATCTCTACTAAAAATACAAAAATTAGCCAGGCGTGGTGGCGGGCGCCTGTAGTCCCAGCTACTTGGGAGGCTGAGACAGAAGAATTGCTTGAACCCAGGAGGCGGAGGTTGCAGTGAGCTGAGATCATGCCACTGACTCCAGCCTGGGTGACGGAGTAAGACTCCATCTCAAAAAAAAAAAAAAAAAAAGATAAGAAAAACACCTGGACTGCTAAGCGGTTCCCCAAAGGGGACAGCAGGAGATGCCAAGGGGATGGAATATAATGGGATATTCTTTTCCATGAGGCCTACTTGTCTTTTTTTTTTTTTTTTTTTTTTTTGATACGGAGTCTTGTTCTGTCAACCAGGCTGGAGTGCAGTGGCACAATCTTAGCTCACTACAACCTCCACCTCCTGAGTTCAAGCAATTCTCCTGCCTCAGCTTCCCAAGTAACTGGGACTACAGGCATGTGCCACCATGCCCATCTAATTTTTTATTTTATTTTATTTTTTGAGATGGAGTCTCACTGTCTCCCAGGCTAGAGTGCGGTGGCATGATCTCGGCTCACTGCAAGCTCCCCCTCCTGGGTTCACGTCATTCTCCTGCCTCAGCCTCCTGAGTAGCTGGGACTACAGGCGCCCGCCACCACGCTCGGCTAATTTTGTTTTTGTATTTTTAGTAGAGACGGGGTTTCACCGTGTTAGCTAGGATGATCTCAATCTCCTGACCTCCTGATCCACCCACCTTGGCCTCCCAAATTGGTGGAATTACAGGCATGATCCACTGCGCCCAGTCTTTTTTTTTGTATTTTTAATAAAGACACAGGGTTTCACCACCATGTTGGCCAGGCTGGTCTTGAACTCCTGACCTCAGGTGATCTACCTGCCTTGGGCTCCCAAAGTGCTGGGATTACAGGCATGAGCCACCGCACCGGCCTCTACTTGTCTTTTAACACTTTCTCTTTCAGGGAGAGCAAAGTTTGGTGACACAGGGTTGCCTCTGATGGTCCTTTTTGTCTGTATCCCACCTGACTACATACCTGTGGCTCTGTTCAGATGGCCAGGTATCACCTCACCACACTGGCCTTTTATTGACGTTTATAGCAACTTTATTTCCACAATAGCCCAGGACTTCTGCCACTTTTCACTATATTCATCATTATGCCTCATCTCTGGCTTGGAATTTTCCCAAATCTATGAGTACCGTGAACAAGGAGAGAATGCAACCGTTTCATGAAAAGGGGATGTATTAGCCTTGCGGATCTTGGAATTCAGCATAAAACAAAAATTTCCGTTAGACAAATGCACACAATGATAAATTATTAAGCAAAACCTTGAGTGGTAATTTACGCGTTTCTGTAACTATGTCCCCAACATATTGACATTGACCAAGAAGTGCAGGAATGCTTAAGAATCAATGGAAACTTTGCTGAGTATGAAAGGCAGGCCTCACCAATTAAGCCCATTGTGACGTCCCATCGGTATCTGATCACTATAAAAGTTTTAGCATGAATTTGGCCATAATGTCAGGAAGTACTGTGGGCCCAGAAAAAGGAGTCGCAAATTCATGGTGGAAAGAGCTATTCTATTTTAATACTCATCACTAAGATGCCCTCACTAACTAAAAGGATGCATTATATGCATTAGTAATTGTATTTAGAGATTTTAAAATCTATAGTTGCTCTAGTGTTGGTAAGGCAATATGCAGGCAGATAGGCGCAGACACTTTTTACTTTTTTTTTTTTTTTTTTTTGAGTTGGAGTCTTGCTCTGTCGCCAGGCTGGAGTGCAATGGTGCGATCTTGGCTCACTGCAACCTCTGCCTCCTGGGTTCAAGTGATTCTCCTCCCTCAGCCTCCCACGTAGCTGGGACTACAGGTGCCACCATGCCCAGCTAATTTTTGTATTTTTAGTAGAGACAAGGTTTCACCATGTTGGCCAGGCTGGTCTCGATCTCCTGACCTCAGGTGATCCACCTGCCTCGGCCTCCCAAAGTGCTGGGATTACAGGCGTGAGCCACCACGCCCAGCCTCAGCCCCTTTTTTCTACAATGGGGGCGGTGAGATAGAACCCTAATTTTCTGGTCTCCTTGCAGTCAGGAGCAGCAAAATAGACACATTCTGGCCAGAGACAAAGGAAACAAAGGAGACAAGGAGACAAAGGTCTACTGAGAAGGCTGAAAAGTGAAATAGTGGAGGTTCCAGAAGGCTTTTCCTTCCTTCCTTCTTTCCTTCCTTCCTTCCTTCCTTCCTTCCTTCCTTCCTTCCTTCCTTCCTTTTCTTTCTCTCTTTTTTTTTTTTTAGGAAGTCTTTTATTATTATTATTATTTTTGCCCTCCTCATAACTTCCTAGAAAGCACATGTGGGTCGGGTGTGGTGGCTCACGCCTGCAATCCCAATGCTTTGGGAGTCCGAGGCAGGAAGATTGCTTGAGCCCAGGATTCTGAGACCAGCCTGGGCAACATAGTAAGACCCCATCTCTACAAAGAAAAAAAAATAGCCAGGTGTGGTGGCGAGCGCCTGTAGTCCCAGCTACTTGGAAAGGTGAGGCAGGAAGATTGCTTGAGTTCAGGAGTTTGAGGCTGCAGTGAGCTGTGACTGTGCTGCTGTACCACATCCTGGGCAACAGAACGAGACTGTGTCAGAAAGAAAGAAAGAGAGAAAGAGAGCGAGAGAAAGAGAGAGACAGGAAGGAAGGAAGGAAGGAAGGAAGGAAGGAAGGAAGGAAAGAGAAGGGAAGGGAAGGGAAGGGAAAGGAAAAGAAAGGAATGAAGGAAAGAAAAAGGAAGAAAGAGGAAAAGGAAGGAAGAAAGGGAAAAAGGAAGGAAGAAAGAAGCGAGGAAGGAATGAAGGAAGGAAGGGAGGGAGGAAGGGAGAGAGAGAAAAGGAAGGAAGGAAGGAGGAAGGAAGGAAGGAGAGGGAATGAAAGGAAAGAAAAAGAAAGAAAGGCTGGGCATAGTGGCTAACGCCTGTAATCTCAGTACTTTGGGAGGCCAAGGTGGGCGGATCACGAGGTCAAGAGATCAAGACCATCCTGACCAACCCCGTCTCAAATGCAAAAATTAGCTAGGTGTGGTGGTGTGTGCCTGTAATCCCAGCTACTCTGGAAGCTGAGGCAGGAGAATCGTTTGAACCTGGGAGGCAGAGGTTGCAGTGAGCTGAAATCGCGCCATTGCACTCCAGCCTGGCAACAGAGCGAGACTCTGTCTCGAAAAAAAAAAATGGAAAAGAAAGAAAGAAAAGAGAGGAAGGAATGAAGGAATGAAGGAGAGGGAGGGGGAGAGAGAGAGGAGGGCAAGTAAGCAGATATGATGATATCTTGTAAGAAGTAACCAACATCTTGTAAGCTGCTCTGAGCAACAAACAAGACCAAGCATCACCAAGTTGAGACTGGCCGAGTGGAGAGACACATCCTGAGCCTCTCACAGCATCTGTGAGCATGAAGGTTTCTGTTCCTTTCATCTAAAACATTCCCAAATGACCTATACTGTTCTTAAAACCTGGGAAAATTTGCCATTGTGTTGAATTCAACATATACACACAGAACGAATCTTCAAGTGAAAAAAATCCAAATGGTGAGAAAGGTTCTCCTGAGACTTTTCATACATTTAAATTTTTCATTTTGGGGATGACCATTTTTTCAGATAAAATGAAAGATCACGGGCTGCCAAATTCCAGTATGATTATGGAGACCAAAGGAGGGAAATGTTATTAAAATTGGGACGCTCTTGAAAAACCTATTGTCTGTGAGTTTATGTCCTTAAGCCACTTTCCAAAAGCACTTTCGTTTCAACGTAATCAAAGAACATCATTTTACACCCACTCTTCTAAGAAATAAATTTCAGAATCATTTTTCAAGGTTGGAAAATAGGAACTTTGTCAAGAGAAATCACTTTGCTTTTGAGTCATTGTTACTGCAAGACTTCCCACAAAACGACATTGACAATATCCTCAGACGTCCTTGAATAGTGTTCATGCATTATTATCAGCTAAAATGATGATTATCTTTGGGCTTGCAATGGAGTGAATAATTCTTAGATCATTTCTCCTTTTCAAAAAATTCTCACCCGGTTGTGGTAGCTCATGCCTGTAATCCCAGCACTTTGGGAGGCCGAGGAGGGTAGATTGCTTGAGCCTAGGAGTTCAAGACCAGCCTGGGCAACACAGTGAAACCCTGTCTCTACAAAAATTAGCTAGACGGGGTAGCACATGCCTGTAGTCCCAGCTACTCGGGAGGCTGAGGTGGGAGGATTCACTGAGCCCAGGAGGTTGAGGCTGCAGTAAGCCAGGATCCCACCATTGCACTCCAGCCTGGGCAACAGAGCAAGACTTTGTCTCAAAATAAATAAATGCGTAATAATAATAATAGTATATTTTTCTGACATCAAGAGTTGGTCATATATATATGTGTGTGTGTATATATATTTTTTTCTTTTTTTTTTGAGGCACAGTCTTACTCTGTCACCTAGGCTGGAGCGCAGTAACGTGATCTTAGCTCACCACAATCTCTACCTCCTGTTTTCAAGCAATTCTCGTGCCTCAGCCTCCCGAGTAGCTGGGATTACAGGCGCATGCCACCATGCCTGGGTAATTTTTGTATTTTTAGTAGAGACGGGGTTTCACGATATTCGCCAGGCTGGTCTTGAACTCCTGGCCCCAAGCGATCCTCCCACCTTGGCCTCCCATAGCGCTGAGAATACAGACGTAAGCCACTGTCCCTGGCCAAGATTCTTTCTTCTAGCAACGGCTTTCTTCTGAACACAAAAGGAGCTGAGATTTTGGCTGTTTATTCATGGCAAAATGACAGAAAGTCATTTAGATCTTTTTTTTTTTTTTTTTTGAGATGGAGTCTCGCTCTTTCACCCAGGCTGGAGTGCAGTGGCGCGATCTCGGCTCACTGCAAGCTCCGCCTCCCGGGTTCACACCATTCTTCTGCCTCAGCCTCCAGAGTAGCTGGGACTACAGGCGCCCGCCACCACACTCGGCTAATTTTTTTTTTTTTTGTATTTTTAGTAGAGATGGGGTTTCACCATGTTAGCCAGGATGGTCTCGATCTCCTGACCTCGTGATCCACCCGCCTCGGCCTCCCAAAGTGCTGGGATTACAGGCGTGAGCCACCGCGCCCGGCCAGAAAGTCATTTAGATCTTATTAGATTTTGAAACATTTGGATATTGACACTAACAGGCGAAATACGTGGGCATGTGCGTTTTCCCCTCAACTCTGACTGCTGTTTGCTTGTTGAATAGACTCCTGAGTCTAGAATCAATGGATTCTTCCTCCTCGTAGGCACAGCAGCTGGGACAAAGAGGTGGTATTTTTGCCTGGAGATATTTCCAGGCCCTGATAAGCCTGACATTGGCTACAACAGGAAACCGCCTTCCCAATTCTGAGCAGCTGGAGGCTGTGGCCTCAGTTCCTGAGGACTCCTTGGAATGGGACAGAAATGCAAAGACAGTGTCCTCATCTTGGTGGGAAAACAGTAGGTCTGGGGAATTCACTTCCTGTCTCAGTGATAACATCCCCTGTGACTTGGAGTAAGTCATATCACGGTCATGTCCCCTGCTCCCTCTGTCCTGGTCAATAGGAGTTGGAGGGGGCAGTGCTCCAGATGACCTTGTGGGAGTGGTGAGAGGCCACAGTTTTCCTTGGGGACATTTCCCCAAAGATGTGGCTGCCACCTACAAGGTGTGACTTCAGGTGAGTCGGGGGTAGCAGCCAGGGCTGCGTGAGTGGAGGTCGAGGGAAAGTCACTGCCTGCATTGGCTGTCCCCTCCTTCCCCTTCAAGGCTGCCTTTGATCTCTGCTGTCAACAGAAATTGCAGCTCATGCTGAAGTTTTCTGGCCTGGTCTTCCATCCCCCCACGTTCAGTCTGGTTGATCAAGTCACGTGTAATTTCCACACCCCCTCAAAGGTTGTGCAACTACCATGCAAATGCATTTCAAGTTTAGCTACCTTTTTTTTTTTTTTTTTAAACAGAGTGAACTTTCTCTCTTTCTTTTTTTATTTTTGAGACAGTCTCCCTCTGTCACACAGGCTGGAATGCAGTGGCATGATTTTGGCTCTCTGCAACCTCCGCCTCCCAGGTTCAAGCCATTCTCCTGCCTCAGCCTCCCAAGTAGCTGGGATTACAGGTGCCTGCCTCCACACCCAGCTAATTTTTCTGTATTTTTAGTAGAGACGGGGTTTCACCATGTTGGCCAGGCTGGTCTTGAATTCTTGACCTCAGGTGATCCGCCCACCTTGGCCTCCCAAAGTGCTGGGATTATAGGCATGGGCCACCGCGTCCGGCCAACAGAGTGAACTTTCTTGAATGAATTTTCTTACTATTTAATTTATTTAATTATTTTATTTTATTTTATTTTATGATAGATGCAGTCTTACTCTGTTGCCCAGGCTGGAGTACAATGGCACCATCATAACTCCCAGCAGCTTTGAACTCCTGGCCTCAAGTGATCCTCCCGAGTAGCTGGAACCACAAGTGCACGCCACCACCCCTGGCTTGGATTTATTTCTGCTGGCCCATTTATTTCTCTGCCTCACAATGGTAGAGAAATGCCTGAGCCACAGATAGGCCAGGTGACCAGGGAAGCTTGGAAGAAACCCCACGGGCCACCCATGCTCTCAGGCTACCATTTGGAGATAGTTGCTTCAGAGGAATCCCAGGTCAGGCTGCTGGAATCTGGACCCACACTTCTGAAACCTCAGAGTTCTGATCGATGCTTTACAAGCTGGCTTTGCCCACCTCTCCCATGGAACACCCTTCCTCCACTGATCTTTTGAAATTATTGCTGTTGGACTGATTTTGCTGCCTCTGCTACCAGACGGTAAGCAAACCCTGCTGCCACTTTCTTGCTGTGTGTCCTGGTAAGACGCTTCTCCACACTGAGCCTTTCCCCCTGCTCATTGGCAAAATGGGAATGAGACACTGTGAGTTTTACCCACGTGGTATAGACGGAGCCTGCAGGGTACTGAGTGTGGGTCTGGGGATCTGAGGTGTCCCTTCATCAGCAGCCTTTATGTCAGCAGCCACACCTCCTCTGTAGGGTTTCACCCCAGCTTAGCTCTCTGAGGACCGGGTCTCCCCTGGAGCCACGTCCTTGTCTGCCAGGGCGGGTCGAGGCATGACTCACTATAACCAGAGACTCACTCTTGAGTCACTTGGATCAGGCAGCCCAGGACGGATGTGACATCATCAGCAAATACAAGCAGTCGTAGACACAGGGGCAGCTCTGTTTGTCTTGGAGATAAAATCCACCACCCGGGCTGGGCTTTATGGAAAAGGTGAAGGACACCAGGATCATAGGTACTAACTTCATATGATGACATGTTTGTGGAGGGACCGGAGAATCTCAGGGTGAGAAAATCGCTGGGGATTGTTCTGCAGCTGAGGAAGGTGTGTCCTTGGCTACTGCAAGGAAAGGTTGCCCTTACTTTGAGGTTGTGTTCTTATCTCCTCCATGCCTCTAACTTTTATAATCCAACCTGAGGATCTCCTAATAAATACTCTGCCTCCTATTACTATACGTCTCAGCTAAAAGACATATCCTACTGGCCAGGCGTGGTGGCTCACACCTGTAATCCCAACACTCTGGGAGGCCGAGGCGAGTGGATCACTTGAGGTCAGGCATTTGAAACCAGCCTGGCCAACATGGTGGAACTCCATCTCTACTAAAAATATAAAAATTAGCCAGGTGTGGGTGGCGCGTGCCCGTAATCCCAGCTACTCAGGAGGCTGAGGCAGGAGAATCTCTTGAACCCAGGAGGCAGGGGTTGCAGTGAGCCGAGATCACACCACTGTACTCCAGCCTGGGCAACAAGAGTGAAACTCCATCTCAAAAAAAAAAAAAAAAAAAAAAAATGCCCTACCCCAGGGAAGGTAGGGCAGCTGTTTAGCCCAGGAGAGCTCATTCAACCCCTAGCCCTGTGCCTGCCTCCCTTGCTGCATAGCAAACTGAAACCAGTCTCCCCCGTGTAAACCCGGGGTCCCCATCGGGCCTGGATTTTGTCATTTTCTTCAGATCATGTAACTCTCGGTTATACAACAAGAGAGGTGACGGGATTTCCTTCTAGGGTGGTGAAAACGTTTTGAACTAGTCAGAGGTGAGGATTGTACAACATTGTGAACGTACTGGATCTCCCTGAATTGTACATTTTATTTTACTGATTTACTTATCTATTTATTGTCACCCAGGTTGGAGCGCAGTGATGCGATCATAGCTCACTGCAGCCTCGACCTCCTGGGCTCAAGTGATCCTCCTGCCTCAGCCTGCAGAGTAGCTGGGACCGCAAGTGTGCACCACTGCGCCCAGCTCATTTTTTAAATATTTTGCAGATACGAGGCCTTGCTATGTTGCCCAGGCTGGTCTTAAACTCCTAGGTTCAAGCGATCCTCTCACCTCGGCCTCTCTAGTACTGAGGACCACAGGCGCACACCACTGTGCCTGGCTAATTTTTTGATTCTTTGTAGACATGAGGTCTCACTGTGTTGCCCAGGCTGGTCTCAAATGCCTTGACTCAAGCAATCCTCCTGCCTTGGCCTCCCAATGTGCTGGGATTACAGGCGTGAGCCACCTTGCCTGGCTGAATTGTACATTTTATTCTTTCTCTCTCTCTCTCTCTCTATATATATAATTTTATTTATTTATTCATTCATTCATTTATTTATTTATTGAGATGGAGTCTTGCTCTGTAACCCAGGCTGGAATGCAATGGTGTGATCTCGGCTCACTGACACCCCTGCCTCCCAGGTTAAAGCGATTCTCCTGCCTCAGTCTCCTGAGTAGCTGGGATTATAGGTGTGCACCATGACGCCTGGCTAATTTTTGTATTTTTAGTAGAGACGGGCGGTCTCACCATGCTGGCCGGGCTGGTCTCAAACTCCTAACCTCGTAATCTGCCCATCTTGGCCTCCCAAAGTGCTGGGATTACTGGCGTGAGCTACTGTGCCTGGCCTATATTTTATTTTTTTATTTTTTTTGAGACAGAGTCTTGCTCTCTTACCCAGACTGGAGTGTAGTGGTACGATCTCAGCTCACTGCAGCCTCTGCCTCCTGGGTTCAAATGATTCGTGTGCCTTACCCTCCTGAGTAGCTGGGATTACAGGCATGTGTCCCCACTCCTGGCTAAATTTTTTTTTATTTTTTAATTTTCAGTAGAGATGGGGTTTCACCATGTTGCCCAGGTGGTCTCGAACGCCTGGGCTCAAGTGATCCTCCTGCCTCGGCCTCCCAAAGTGCTGGGAGGACAGATGTGAGCCACTGTGCTGAGCTGAATTGTACATTTTAAAATGGTTTGATTTTATGTTATGTGAATTTCAGCTCAATTTCAAACAAAACAAAAACAAAAACAAAAAAACGAAAAACAAGGCAGGGCTACATAGTCCCAGCAGTGGCTCCTTCTCCCTTTCTGGAGGGCAGCATGGTGGGACCTCATCCACTGTATGCAGTGACTGAGTCTGAGGTGGGGAGCCTTAGACACATGGGCTGTCCTGGGTGGCTGTGTGGGCGCAGGCCTAGCACTGGCCTGCAGAGGGCAGCGACAGAACCACTCAGGTGCCGGCAGCCTGTGGTCTGAGCCCAGGAACCACCCAGCGGCCTGTCCCAAGGCCGCTGCTGTTGCCTCGCTGGCACGGAGTAGGGCTGGAGGCACTCCCACGTCCGGGAGGTAGGGGCTGTTGATGCCCAAAAATTTGATATTTTGTCCCAGCGCGGTGGCTGTTGCCTGTAATCCCAGCACTTTGGGAGGCTGAAGCTGGTGGATCACCTGAGGTCGGGAGTTGGAGACCAGCCTGACCAACAGGGAGAAACCCCATCTCTACTAAAAATGCAAAATTAGCCGGGCGTGGTGGCGCATGCCTGTAATCTCAGCTGCTCGGGAGGCTGAGGCAGGAGAATCGCTTGAACCCAGGAGGTGGAGTTGCAGTGAGCAGATATCGCACCATTGCACTCCAGCCTGGGCAACAAGAGTGAAACTCTATCTCAAAAAAATGATATTTTATCATGGATTTTTTTGCATTAATGTTTTTTGAGATGGGGCCTCATGATGTTGCCCAGGCTGAAGTGCAGTGGTGTGATCATAGCTCACTGCAGCCTCAAACTCCTGGGCTCAAGCAATCCTCTGGCCGCAGCTTCCTGAGTAGCTGGGACTACAGGCGCACATCATCACACCCAGCTATTTTTTTTAAAGAGGTGGGGTCTCGCTATGTTGCCCAGGCTGGTCTCGAACTCCTGGCTTCAAGTGATCCTCCCACCTCTGCCTCCCAAAGTGCTGAGGTTACAGGCCTGAGCCACCACTGGCGTTTGCATTAATTTTGATTTTTAGAAATATTGCATTAAGGGCCAGGTGTGGTAGCTCATGCCTATAACCTCAGTGCTTTGAAAGGCCAAGACAGGAGGATCGCTTGAGCCCAGGAGTTTGAGACCAGCCTGGGCAATATGAGACCCCACTCTACAAAAAAAAAATGTAAAAAATTAGCTAGGCTTCTGGCCTGTGACTGTGGTCTCAAGTACTTGGGAGGCTAAGGTGGGAGGATTGCTTGAGCCTAGGAGGTGGAGGCTGTAGTGAGCTATGATCATGCCACTGCACTCTGTCTAGCCTGGGTGACAGAGCCTGACCTCATCTCTAATGAAAACAAAAAGCTGCATTAAGTTCTCTCTCTCTCTCTTTTTTTTTAGATGGAGTATTGCTCTGTCACCTAATTTGGAGTGTAGTGGTGCAATCTCGGCTAACTGCAACCTCCATCTCCTGGGTTCAAGCAATTCTCCTGCCTCAGTCTCCTGAGTAGCTGGGATTAAAAGCATGTGCCACCACGCCCGGCTAATTTTTATATTTTTAGTAGAGAGGGGGTTGCACCATGTTAGCCAGGCTGGTCTCGAACTCCTGGACTCAAGGGATCCGCCTGCCTCGGCCTCCCAAAGTACTGAGATTACAGGTGTGAGCCACTGCACCCAGCCAAGATCTCTTGATTACTGAGTGGTTTGGTGTTTCTTTAAATTGTGTGCTGAGGGCTGGGCACAATGGCTCACACCTGTAATCCCAGTACTTTGGGAGGCCAAGACAGGTGGATCACTTGAGGTCAGGAGTTTGAGACCAGCCTGGCCAACACGGTGAAACCCTGTCTCTACTAAAATGCAAAAGTTAGCTGGGCACAGTGACAGGCGCCTCTAATCCCAGCTACTCGGGAGGCTAAGGCAGGAGAATTGCTTGAACCTGGGAGGCGGAGGTTGCTGTGAGCCGAGATCACGCCACTGCACCTCAGCCTGAGTGCTTGGGTGACAGAACCACACTGTCTCAAAATAAATAAATAAATAAATAAATAAATAAATAAATAAATAAATAAATAGTGTGCTAAGTCAATTTCTCCCTCTCCACACCTGTCCAGTCTTATTCTTCCTGAGTGTGGTATATCAGAGTTGTGGATGGACGAAAGGAGAGGATCGTGACAGGCAGCAGCCCTGAAGTTCCACCCTCCCCTGCAGGGAAGGCTAAGGGGCCTGCCTTGCGCTACAGTTTCATAGAATTGGAGTCCGTCAAACCTTCCTGAGCCTTTGCGGTAGCCTGGGACCCAGGAGGGGCAGGTGTGTGGGGAGCTGCGCTGACTGCCCTTTGCGTCCACTAGATGGCGCGCTGGCTGCACAGGTAAGCGCGTCGCGCCTTACCTGAGTGGGCCCAGCTTTCAGGAATCACCTGCCGGTATAGACAGCACCTGTTAGCTGATCCCCGCCCCAGGTCTGCTGCATAGACGAGGAGACTGAGGCACGAACAGGTGAAATGACTCAACTGTTATCTTTTTTTTTTTTTTGAGATGAGACAGAGTCTCACCCTGTTTCCCAGGCTAGGGTACTGTAGCCCAATCACGGTTCACTACGGCCTCATCCTCCTGGGCTCAAGCAATCCTCCCACCTCGGCCTCTCGAGTAGGTGGGATCATAGGTGTGCATCATCATATCCAACTAATTAAACACTGTTTTTTTTCCAGACAGGATCTCTCTCTGTTGCTGGAGTGCAGGGGCACGATCTCGGCTCGCTGCAGCCTCCGCCTCCCGGTTCAAACGATTCTTGTGCCTCAGTCTCCCAAGTAGCTGGGATCACAGGCGTGCACCACCAACCCCGGCTAATTTTTGTATTTGTAATAGAGATGAGGTTTCACCATGTTGGCCAGGCTGGTCTTGAGCTCCTGGCCTCAAGTGAGCCTCCCACCACAGCCTCCCAAAGTGCTGAGATTACAGGGATGAGCCACCACACCCAGCTAATTTTTGTATTTTTAGTAGAGACAAGGTTTCACCACGTTGGCCAGGCTGGTCTTGAACTCCTGGCCTCAAGTGATCCGCTCATCTTGGCCTCCCAAAGTGGATCACTTGTTTCTGATCTGTTTTAGGGGTATCTTTGAGAGTCTGGTGAAAGTTACAAGACCCCTTCTTAAAAATTTTTTTGAAATCAATTTCATGGGCTTCAAGAACACCACAGGAATAGATTAAGAACATCTGTCCTTCATGTTTGCAGTGTATATGTTTAATTGGGTTTTGGCTGGAGGCAGTGGCTCACGCCTGTAATCCCAGCACTTTGGGAAGCTGAGGCAGGAGGATCGCTTGAACCCAGCAGTTTGAGATCAGCCTGGGCAACATAGCAAGGCCCTGTCTCTAACAACAACCCCTGCCCCGCGCTCCCATCCAAAATTAGCCAGGTGTGGTGGTGGGTGCCTGTAGTCCCAGCTACTTAGGAAGCTGAGGTGGGAGGATCCGTTGAGCCCAAGAGGCTGAGGTTGCAGTGAGCCATGATCACACCACTACACTCCAACCTGGGTGACAGAGCGAGACCTTGCCTCAAAAAGAAAAAAAAAATGGGGGTTTACATTAGCTCTTAACTTACAGTTCCAGATGTGAATATAATAATGTAATCCATCCACTTACTAAAAAAAAATATTTACTGAGCACCTCCCAATGAATTGAGAGGAGTGGTGATGCCATACTTCAGGGCTGAGCGTTTAATTGCTGGCGAGACGCCTCCTAGAGCTTTCCCTCTGCCCCAGGCATGAGAACTGGAAATATTTAAAATGAAGTCTGTTTAATCAGTATAGATCCCTGAGTCATGAAGCATGAGTGAGAAATAAACATTTTTTACATCACTGAGATTTTGGGGTTTGCAGTGTATGTTACCGCAGTATAACCTGGCCTGTTCTGACTGATGCAACAATAAGAAGATCATAGAATTTTATAGATTGCTAGAAGGAGATTAGAGCAATGGAGAAAAGAAAATGTTGGGCAGGATCAATGGTATTGCTGGGGGCTGGGCGTGGTGGCTCATACCTGTAATTCCAGCACTTTGGGAGGCTGAGGCAGGAGGATTGCTTGAGCTCAGGAATTCAAGACCAGCCTGGGCAACACAGCAAGGCCCCATCTCTAAAAAAACCCAAAAATAACCAGGCATGATGGTGTGCACCTGTGGTCCCAGCTACTCAGGAGCCTGAGGTAGGAGGACGGCTTGAGCCAGGAAGGTTGAGGCTGCAGTAAGCTGTGTTTGAGCCACTGCACTCCAGCCTGGGCAACAGAGCAAGACCCTGTCTCAAAAAAAAAAAAAAAAAAAAAAGGGACGGAAAGGATGGAGGGGAGGGAAGATGGAATGATGAAGATGTGATCAAGGCAGGCTTCTTTGAGAAAGTGATATTTGAAAAGGAAGAAGGCAGTAAGCTGTGCAGGTATGAAGGAGGTCCCAGCAGGGGAGCAGTCAGAGATACACCAAAGGTTGGAGGTGTGTCTGATGAGTTCCAGGAGGATCAAGGGGGTGGTAGGTGAACCAGGTAAGAAGTGAGGTCAGAGAAATAAGAGGGGCCAGGTCATATGGAGCCTCATGGCCACGGGAGGACGTCACCATGTTTTCGGCGTGAACTTGGGAACCATGGTAGGGATTGGAACCCAAACAGGACATGATATGATTTATTTATTTATTTATTTTGAGACAGAGTTTCACTCTTGTTGCCCAGGCTGGAGTGCAATGGCGTGATCTTGGTTCACTGCAACCTCTTTCTCCCGGGTTCAAGCCATTCTCCTGCTTCCACCTCCCAAGTAGCTGGGATTACAGGCATGTGCCACCATGACCAGCTAATTTTATATTTTTGGTAGAGACGGGGTTTCTCCATGTTGGTCAGGCTGCTCTTGAACTCCTGACTTCAGGTGATGCGCCCGCCTCGGCCTCCCAAAGTGCTGGATTACAGGCGTGAGCCACTGTGCCCAGCCTGACACGATATGATTTATGTTTGTAAAGGATCGCTCTGACATCTGGGTTGAGATAGACAGCATGTAGGGGTGGGGGCAGGATGGAAGGATGGAAGTGGGGGGGCACTTGAATATTTCAGGAGACAGCTATCTGTGGCTCACACTGGGCAGTGACAGCAGAGGTGGGGACAAGTGTCCAGGTGGACAGATCCTGGATATTTTTTGTTTATTTCATTTGTTTATTTCTGAGGCAGGGTCTCTCCCTGTCACCCAGGCTGGAGTGCAGGTGGGGCAATCACAGCTCACTGCAGTCTTGACCTCCTTGGCTCAAGCGATCCTCCCACTTCAGCCTCCCCAGTAGCTGGGACCACAGGCACACGCCACCAAACCTGGCTAATTTCTAAATGTTTTTGTAGAGATGAGGGGGGAGTCTCACTATGTTGCCCAGGCTGGTCTCAGACTCCTGCCCTCGAGGGATCCTCCCACCTTAGCCTCCCAAAGTGCTAGAATTACAGGCTTGAGCCACCACACCTGGCCTTATAATTTCAAGATAGAATCAATACTATTTTTTGATAGATTAAATGAAGGATGGGAGAGATTCAAGGCTTTTGGCCCCATCCTTCCAAGAAGGATGGAATTGCTTTCAACTGAAGCGTGGGGGAGGTTGCAGATGGAGTGGGTTTCATGGGGGGAAGATCAGGAGTTGGTTTTGGCCGTGGTGAGTTTAAAATGTCTATTGGACCCCAAGTGGAGGCATGTGGGTGGCTGTTGGATGTATGAGTCTGGAGTCGGGAGAATATAAATTTGGGAGTTGTTGATGGAAAGATGGTATCAACAGTTTAATGTCTTAAAACACTCTTCTCTATAAGCCAGGAACAGAAAGTTAAACACCGCATGTTCTCACTCTGAAAGCTAAAAAAAGTTGATCTCATAGAAGTAGAAAGTAGAAGAGAGAATACTCGAGTCTGGGAAGGGTAGGGGAAAGAGAGAGATGTGTTAAATTTGTTTAAAAATTACAGCTAGGGGCCGGGCGCGGTGGCTCATGCCTGTAATCCCAGCACTTTGGGAGGCCGAGCTGGGTGGATCACGAGGTCAGGAGTTCGAGACCAGCCTGGTCAATATGATGAAATCCTGTCTCTACTAAAAATGAGAAATTAGCTGGGCATGGTGGCGCGCCTGTAGACCCAGCTGCTTGGGAGGCTGAGGCAGAAGAATCACTTGAAGCCGGGAGGTGAAGGTTGCAGTGAGCCGAGATTTTGCCTCTGCACTCCAGCCTGGGTGATAGAGCAAGACTCCATCTCAAAAAAAAAAAAAAAAAATTACAGCTAGATGGGAGGAATAAGTTCTAGTGTTTCATACTACTGTAGGATGACTATAGTTCACAATAATATATAATTCCAAATAGCTAGGAGGATACTGAACCTTCCCAACACAAGGAAATGATACACATTTGAGATGAAGGATTTGCTAATTACTCTGAGAACAGCCTGGGCAACATAGCAAGACCTCATCTCTACAAAAAAATTAAAAAATTAGCTGGGCTACCGGGCATGCAGCTGTGGTCCCAGCTACTTGGGAGGCTGAGGTGGGAGGATTGCTTGAGCCCAGGAGGTGGAGGCTGCAGTGAGCTATGATTGAGCCACTGCATTCTGATTGCTGTACATTCTATGTATCACAACATCACTATGTGGCACACGAACATGTACAATTATTGTCATTTAAAAACATTTAGGCCAGGGGCAGTGGCTCATGCCTGTAATCCTAGCACTTTGGGAGGCCAAGGTGGGAGGATCGCTGGAGTCCAGAAGTTCAAGACCAGCCTAGATAACATAGTGACACCTTATCTATAAAAATAAATTTAAAAATTAGCCAAGGGTGGTGGCCTGTGCCTGTAGTCTCAGCTATTTGGGAAGCTGAGGCGACAGGATTCCTTGAGCCTAGGAGTTGAAGGCTGCAACGAGCTATGATTGTGCCACCAGCTGCACTTTAGTCTGGGTGACAGAATGAGACTGTCTCAAAAAAAAAAAACAGAAAACTTTAAAATAAGCCACGCATGATGGCTCACACCTGTAATCCTGGTATTTTGAGAGGCCGAGGCAGGAGGATCGCTTGAACCCAGGAGTTCAGGACAAGCCTGGGCAACATAGTGAAACCCCGTCTCTACAAAAAATATAAAAATTAGCCAGACGTGGTGGTGCATACCTGTAGTCCCAGCTACTTGCAGGGGCTGAGGTGAGAGATGGCTTGGAGGTCGAGACTGCGGTGAGCCTTGATTTTGTCACTGTATCCCAGCCTGGGCAACAAAGCAAGACTCTGCCTCAAAATAAATAAATAGAATAAAATAAAATTAAGAAACCTAGCTGGGCACGGTAGCTTATGTCTGTAATCCTAGCACTTTGGGAGGCCGAGGTGGGTGGATCATCTAAGGTCAGGAGTTCGAGACCAGCCTGGCCAACATGGTGAAACTGACTCTGCCAAAAATAGAAAAATTAACTGGGTGTGGTGGCGGGCACCTGCAAAGCTACTCTGGAGGCTGAGGGAGGAGAATCGCTTGAACCCAGGAATCAGAGGTTGCAGTGAGCCGAGATCGAGCCACTGCACTCCAGCCTGGGCAATAAGAGCGAAACTCTGTCTCAAAAAGAACAAAACAAAACAAAAACCCCATTGTTCTTTTTATAAAGATAAATTTTTATTTGTTTGTTTTTGAGACGGAGTCTCGCTCTGTCGCCAGGCTGGAGTGCAGTGGCTTGATCTTGGCTCACTGCAGCCTCTGACTCATGGGTTCAAGCGATTTTCCTGCCTCAGCTTCCCGAGTAGCTGGGATTACAGGCATGCACCACCACGTCCAGCTAATTTTTGTATTTTTCGTAGAGACCGGGTTTCACCATGTTGGCCAGGATGGTCTCGATCTCCTGACCTCGTGATCTGCCCGCCTCAGCCTCCCAAAGTGCTGGGATTACAGGCGCCAGCCACTGCCCCTGGCCTGAAACTCAACTCTTAACCATTTGGGTCTGGAGAGTTTGTGTTTGTTTTATTTATCTTCTTACTTTTAACTCCTAGTTTTTGTTTTTTTAATTTTCATTTTATCATATGTGTTCTTACTCTAAGTTGCCTCACATTGACACAAAATGAGGCAGAGTATAAAATAAAGAAATAAACATAATCGAATAAAGTTGCTTTTTAATAACAACACAACTCATTTATAAGTAAAAAGATATTGAAAATTTGTCTCTAAAGTAATCTATTATGTGCAGAATCTTATATTCCAGCTGACTTTCATTATAAAACAGAAAATGTGTCCCTTCAGGAAAAACAATTCTAGTCCCAAAATGTTATAAAAATTACACTTTAAAATTGCAGCATCTATGTAAATTCACATATTTTAAGGCAAATAAGTATGCTATTGTGAGTTATTGAGAATAATATGCAAAAGAAGTCACAAAATACAAATGCAAAATAACTAGAATTGCTTTTATGTCTTCATGAAATGACTTAAAGCTTGCAGGAAAAGAACATGAGTTTTCCTAACAGGAGACGCCATGCTTTCCCTGGAATCCACTGAAGCAGCAATTCTCAGATCATGGGCAAACTCTTATCCTTTCCCTTTTTGACATCCCTGTAAGTCTCTGTTATTGTTGTTGTTATTATTTGTTTTTGAGACAGGGTCTTGCTCTGTTGCCCAAGCTGGAGTGTGTTGGTGCAATCATAAGTCACTGTAGCCTCAACCTCCTGGGCTCAAGGAATCCTCCCTCCTCAGCCTCCTGAATAGCTGGGACTAGACATAAACCACCATGCCCAGGTAATTGTTTTATGTCTTTTGGAAGAAACAGGGTCTTGCTGTGTTGCCCAGGCTGGTCTCAAACTCCTGGCCTCAAGCAATCCTCCTGTCTCAGCCTCTCAGAGCTCTTAGATTATAGGTGTGAGCCACTGGGCTCAGCTCAGGCTCCTGTTTTGTTTTTGTTTTTGTTTTTGTTTTGAGACGGAGTTTCGCTCTGTTGCCCAGGCTGGAATGTAGTGGCGCGATCTCGGCTCATTGCAAGCTCTGCCTCCTGGGTTCATGCCATTCTCCTGCTTCAGCCTCCTGAATAGCTGGGACCACAGGCTCCCGCCACCGTGCCTGGCTAATTTTTTGTATTTTTATTAGAGACAGGGTTTCACCGTGTTAGCCAGGATGATCTTGATCTCCTGACCTCATGATCCGCCTGCCTCGGCCTCCCAAAGTGCTGGGATTACAGGCATGAGCCACTGTGCCCAGCCAGGCTCCTGTTTTTATAAGTCCATCAATATTGGTCTTTCCAATCAATTTCTTTTTTAAACTTAAATTTATTTAGAGGGGAAACAGTTTAAATAATGTATAGTATGTGTGAATTCATGGGTTCGCTATTTTCCTAAGGTACACTAAAATCAATTCAGAAGTATTTTAAAAAACAGGGTGGGGCCGGGCATGGTGGCTCACGCCTGTAATCCAAGCATTTTGGGAGGCCGAGGTGGGAGGACCACCTGAGGTCAGGAGTTCAAGATCAGCCTGGGCAATATGGTGAAACCCCATCTCTACTAAAAATACAAAAACTAGCTGAGCGTGGTGGTGGGTGCCTGTAATCCCAGCTACTTGGGAGGCTGAGGTGGGAGAATCACTTGAAAACGGGAGCTGGAGGTTGCAGTGAGCCGAGATCACATCAGTGCACTCAGCCTGGGCAACAGAGCGAGACTCCATCTCAAAAAAAAAAAAAAAGATAGTATGTTTCCCTAAAACTATCTCTTTCACCTCATGTTGCCCATGGAGCAGTGATCGGGGGCTCTGTCCTGGGGTATAAGTCTGCACTGGGCTGCTCCCAGCCCTTGGAAGTAGATTAACTAGGCTGAATGGAGGAGGAGCCCTGGCCACCGAGACATATGCATGTCAATGAGTCAGCAGAGAGAAGAGGAAGACTCCCCCCCAGTTAAAGAGAAAATGAGGCTGGTGGGGCACAATGGGTCACCCCTATAATCCCAGCACTTTGGGAGGCTAAGGCAGGCGGATCACCTGAGGTCATGTGTTTGAGACCAGCCTGGCCAACATGGTGAAACCGTGTCTCTACTAAAAATACAAAAATTAGCTGGGTGTGGTGGTGGGTGCCTGTAATTGTAGCTACTCGGGAGGCTGAGGCAGGAGAATCGCTTGAACCCAGGAAGTGGAGGTTGCAGTGAGCTGAGATCGTGCCATTGCACTCCAGCCTGGGCAACAAGAGCAAAACTTGTCTCAAAAAAAAAAATAAATAAATAAATAAATAAATAAAAATTAAAAAAATAAAGAGACAATGAGGCGAAGTGGGAATACTTTTGCCGAAACACATGCAAGGAAGTCTTGTTGAATGGTTGCTGAGCAGGGATGTTAAGAAAGATCTTCAGGAATTGTGGGGTGAGGACACATCACGGTCACATGGTCACCATTAGAGAATAGCTCACCTCAACTTTTTCTTGTTGTGACGTAGAAACAACACGTTGGTTTGGCTGGGTGCGTGGCTCACGCCTGTAATCCCAGGACTTTGGGAGGCCGAGGCAGGTGGATCACGAGGTCAGGAGATCGAGACCATCCTAACATGGTGAAACCCCATCTCTACTAAAAATACAAAAAATTAGCCGGGTGTGGTGGCGGGCGCCTGTAGTCCGGAGGCTGAGGCAGGAGAATGGCGTGAACCCGGGAGGTGGAGCTTGCAGTGAGCCCAGATCGCGCCACTGCACTCTAGCCTAGGGGTCAGAGCGAGACTGTCTCAAAAAAAAAAAAAAAAAAAGACAGGTTGGTTTCCAATAGAAACCCAACAGTAATTGCAATTGGCTTTTATTTTATTATAATTTATTATTATTATTTTTTGAGACGGAGTCTCGCTCTGTCTCCCAGGCTGGAGTGCAGGGGCACGATCTTGGCTCACGGCAACCTCTGCCTCCCGGATTTAAGCGATTCTCCTGCCTCAGCCTCCCGAGTAGCTGGAATTACAGGCGCCCGCCATCACGCCCAGCTAATTTTACACAACTGGCTTTTAGAACAGTGGTTCTCAGCTGCAAACCCTGAATCTGTAGATTCATCATCACCTGGGAGCTGATTAGAAATGCAAATTCGTTTTTATTGTTTGAGACAGAGCCTTGCTCTGTTGCCCAGGCTGTAGTGTAGTGGTGCAATCTCAGCCCACTGCAAACTCCACCCGCTGGGCTCAAGTGATCCTCCTACCTCAGCTTCCCAAGTAGCTGGGACTCCAGGCGCGCACCACTACGCCCAGGTAATTTTTGTATTTTTTTCTTTGTAGAGACAGGGTCTCGCCATGTTGCCCAGGCTGGTCTTGAACTTCTGGGCTCAAGCGATCCTCCCACCTCGGCCTCCCAAAGTGCTGGGATTACAGGTGTGAGCCACTGCACCTGACCAAAAATGCAGATTCTTGAGCCCTATCCCAGAGGTATGGTCCTCCAGAGAATATAATGGGTGCTAACATTGAGAACTACTGTTCTAGAAGAAACCCTTTGTTGCACAGTAAACAGAGGGCAAACAGCGATCTGCGATCTAGTCACAGATCTGTAGCCAATTAGCTGTGACCTCAGACCAGCGCCAAATTGCTGTCACCTGGAAACTGGGAAAAGGCTTGGGTCTGAGCAAAACTTCCCAGCCTAGAATCACCTGGGTACCTTTTTCTTTTCTTTTTCTTTTTTTTTTTTTTGAGACAGGGTCTCACTTTGTTACCCAGGTTAGAGTACAGTGGTGCAATCTCAGCTCACCACAACCTCTGCCTCCCGGGTTCAAGTGATTCTCCCACCTCAGCCTCCCAAGTAGCTGGGATTACAGGCACACACCACTATATCTGGCTAATTTTTGTATTTTTAGTAGAGACGGGGTTTCGCCATGTTGGCCAGGTTGGTCTCGAACTCCTGACCTCAAGTGATCTGCCTGCCTCGGCCTCCCAAAGTGCTGGGATTACAGGTGTGAGCCACCGTGCCTGGCCTCTGGGTAGCTTTTTGAATTCTGATGCTGCTATACCAGAGTCCATACTTTATGATTCAATTTATGTTAAGTTGTAGAACAGGTTGAAACTAATTTATAATGGGAATAATCAGATCAGTGGTTGCCTGATTGGCAGGTGGGAGTGGATCGACTGAGAAGGTATACCAGGGAAGTTTTGGGATGATGGTGACATTCTGTCTTGATCGAAATATGGGTTACATGGGTGCATGCATTTGTTAGAATTTACTGAGTGGTATACATAAGATTCGTACATTTTACTATATTCATTACAAATTTTATTTTTGTAGAGACAGGGGTTTCACTGTGTTGTCCAGGCTGGTCTTGAATCCCTGAGCTCAAGTGATCCTCCTGCCTTGGCCTCCCAAAGTGCTGGGATTACATGAGCCACTATGCCTAGCCTGGAATATTTGATTCTTTTCTTTTATGCTATGTTATTATTTAAAGCCATGATTTAGATGATGCTCTGTCTCTGGTCTGGATTGCAAGTTTATTCATTGGAAAAACGTGATCCACATTGCAACATGATCTTCAGGAACACATTGAAGCAAAAAGGAAGAGACTTATGTGCTTTCTCTCTTTTTTTCTGAGGCAGTCTCGCTCTGAGTGTAGTGGTGCCATCTAGGCTCACTGCAACCTCTGCCTCCCGCGTTCAAGTGAGTCTCCCGCCTCAGCCTCCTGAGTAGCTGGGATTACAGGTGTATACCACCATGCCCAGCTAATTTTTGTATTTTTAGTAGAAACAGGGTTTCACCATATTGCCCAGGCTGATCTCGAACTCCTGAACTCAAGTGATCCACCTGCCTCGGCCTCCCAAAGTGCTGGGATTACAGGAGTGAGCCACTGTGCCTGACCTATATGCATATTTTATATCTAAAGAAAAAAGGACTATAAATAAATATGAAAGTCTTGTTATAATACGTGTGCTGAAGTGTTTAGGGGTGAAATGTACTAATGCCACAATTCATTTTGAAATGCTTCAAAATTGAATGGTTTGAGGGATGGATAGTTGAATAGATTATATGATAAACCGAGCATAATGAAATGTTAATTGTAGACTTCAGGGGTGGGTATATGGATGTTCACTGCAAAATTCTTTCAACTTTTCATTAAGTTTGAACATTTCCTAAAAATTTTTAATTCTTTTCTTTCTTTCTTTTTTTTTTTTGAGACAGAGTATCGCTCTGTCGCCCAGGCTGGAGTGCAGTGGCATAATCTCCGCTTACTGCAAGCTCTGGTTCCTGGGTTCACACCATTCTCCTGCCTCATAATTCATTTATTTTTTAGTGACAGGGTCTCTCTCTGTCTCCCAGGCTGGAGTACAGTGATGTGATCCTAGTTCACTGCAGCCTTGAACTCCTGGGCTCAAGGGAAGCTCCCTTCTCAGCCTCCCAGGAAGCTGGGACTACAGATGCGCTCCACCATCTTTGGCTAATTACCCAGGCTGGTCTCAAACTCTTGTCCTCCAGCGATCCTCCCACCTCGGCTGTGGGAGGTGTTAGGATTATAGGTGTAGGCCCCACACCTCAAAAGTTTTTATAATAAAACACTGAAGGGAAATTCTGAAGCTGAGATGCTACACTTACATCTGTTAATGAGATCTTTCCTCAATTAAATATTCTACTATTGGGGGTTGGTACATTTCTTTGTCAAAGGCAACAGTTTTTAAGCCATTCATGTACACATATTCCTGGGGGAAGTGACACTGTGGGAGATTGTTTTTTTTTTTTTTTTATCCCTGAAAATGAACTTATTGGGGAATAGGTTCGTGATCTTTTTTTTTCTTTCTTTCTTTCTTCTTTTTCCTTTTTTCTCTTTCTTTCTTTCCCTTCTTTCTCTTTCCTTTTTTCCTTCCTTTTCTTTCCTTCCTTCCTTCTTTCCTTCTTTTCTTCTTCTCTCTCTTTCTCTCTTTCTTTCTTCCCTCCCCTCCCCTCCTCTCCCCTCCCTTTCCCTTCCCTTCCCGACAGAGTTTCGCTCTTGTTGCCCAGGCTGGAGTGCAGTGGCCCGATTTTGGCTCACTGCAACCTCCACCTCCCAGGTTCAGGCGATTCTCCTGCCTCAGCCTCCCAAGTAGCTGGAATTACAGGCACCTGGCACCATGCCTGGATAATTTTTGTATTTTTATTAGAGACGAGGTTTCCCCATGTTGGCCAGGCTGGTCTCAAACTCCTGACCTCAGGTGATCCCCCAGCCTCGGCCTCCCAAAGTGCTGGGATTACAGGCATGAGCCAACATGCCCGGCCATCCACGGCTATTTTCATCATGCCTCGCTTTCCCCTGTTGGTTCAGTCACCCTCAAAGGACAGAGCCTCTGTGTCATGGGCCCTCCCCCAAGATCTGTGCATTGCCTAATGTGACTGGACCCTCCTCCTCACCCCCCATCCTGCCCCAGCTCCTCTGATGACATCATCGGCTCTGGAGCCACCACTCAGTCTCTTGCAGGAGGGTCCGCTCCCTCCGACCCCGCTGGCCCCTCAGGACCCCACTTCCCCCGGCACTGTCTGGTGCAGAGACTCTTTCTCCTCTTATGCCCCATGTACCGCAGAAGCTAAGGTAGGGTCCATATCCTCCATGCTTCCTGTGGTCGCGTCCAAGATATTTCTCTTCCAAAGGCAGCAGAGTCACCTGCTGACCCTCTTGGTGACTGCTGTCTGCTGGTCTCATGCTTGTACCTCCTCATCCTTTGAGGACCTGGGCTCCCAGTTGACTGTGTTCTCCATTCTTCTTGCCATCTTGTTCCCGAGTTCATCATCACTCACGTGGACAGGCCAGGCTGCTCCCAGTCTCTCTGAGCACCAGGACAGCTGCAGCTCCAGTGAGCTTTTCCAATGTGCCTCTCAGCTACCCCTCCCCGCGGTCACACCTGGGACCCTCCATCACCCGGAAAGGAGACTTCAGACAGCTCCCCGCTGACCTCTCCTCTCTTGTTCCAGAACTCTCTGCTTGGCCTCAACGCCTCACTGCCACTCTCTCTGTGGTCATTGCCTTCCTTAATCGTGGTTCATAATTAAAATCAACTCCTGCAGGGTGAGGTGGTTCATGCCTGTAATCGCAGCACTTTAGGAGGCCGAGGCAGGTGGATCACTTGAGGTCAGGAGTTCAAGACCAGCCTGGCCAACATAGGGAAACCCCATCTCTACTGAAAATACAAAAATTAGCCAGGCATGGTGGTGGGTGCCTGTAATGTCAGCTACTCGGGAAGCTGAGGCGGGAGATTCGCTTGAATTTGGGAGGTGGAGGTTGCGGTGAGCCGAGATCACACCACTGCACTCCAGCCTGGGCCACAGCGGACGACTCCGTCTCAAAAAAAAAAAAAAAAAAAAAAAAATCAACTCCTTTGTCTTTCTCCTGACGTTGTTCCCCTCAGCAAGGATGACATGAATGGGCTAGGTCTCTTGCATCTGCACCTGGACAGTCAAGCATCACTTTATTTATTTATCTATTTATTCATTTACTTATTTATTTATTTATTTATTTTAGAGACAGAGTCTCACTGTGTTGCCCAGGCTGGAGTTCAGTGGTGTGAGCAGAGCTCATTGCAGCCTCCACCTCTTGGGCTCAAGCGATCCTCCCACCTCAGCCTCCGTGGGAGCTGGGATCACAGACATGCACCACACTGCGCCCAGCTAATTTTCTAATTTTCTGTAGAGATGAGGTCTTGCCATGTTGCCCAGGCTGCTCTTGAACTCCTGGCCTCAAACAATCGTCCTTACCTCAACCCCCCAAAGTGCTGGGATTACAGGTGTGAGCCACCATATCTGGCTGTACTTTCACTTTTTTTTTTTTTTTTTTTTATTTGAGACAGAGTTTTGCTGTTGTCACCCAGGCTGGAGTGCAGTGGCGCGATCTCGACTCACTGCAATGAATAAATAGACGAATAAATAAAGTGAAAGTTCAGCTGAGTGTGTGCTTTCCCAGTGAGGCTTGGCCGTCCAGAAGCAGATGCAATAGATCCAGCTCGTTCATATCACCCTTGCTGGGGAAAACAATGTAAGGGTTCAAGCCATTCTCCTGCCTCAGCCTCCTGAGTAGCTGTGATTACAGGTGCCCACCACCACGCCTGGCTATTTTTTATATTTTAAGTAGAGATGGGGTTTCACCATGTTGGCCAGGCTGGTCTCGAACTCCTGACCCCAGGTGATCCACCCACTTTGGCATCTCATAGTGCTGGGATTACAGGCGTGAGCCACCATGCTTGGCCTGGCTGGGCTTTCACTTTAATTTCACAGACTTAAATGGGGTGCCTGGCAACCCCTCTACATTCCCCCAGGAGGTTTGCAACAGCGATTTCATACTTCCTCTCTCTCTCCTCAAACCTCCTGTGCTTCCTCCCCTCCCTCCTTTCTGCTCAGCTGAAGCTCACATCTCTAACATTATTAGAAGCCATCAGAGTGAATGCTCTTATCTTCCCACCACCCACCGGCTGTGTCTGTTCCTTCCACTGTCACTGTGTAATAATTGCCCTTCTGGGGCTGGGTATGGTGGCTCATGCCTGTAATCCCAGGACTTTGGAAGGTGGAGGTGGGAGGACTACCTGAGGTCAGGAGTTCAAGACCAGCCTGGCCAATACCATGAGACCCCGTCTCTACAAAAATACAAAAATTAGCAGCGTGCGGTGGCTTGCACCTGTAATTCCAGCTACTTAGGAGGCTGAGGCAGGAGGATCACTTGAACCTCAGAGATGGTCCCTTGTGGTCTGCACCAAAGAGCTTCCCCAGAAGAGTGATCTGCTGGCAAACCTGTACCCGCTTCTCACTCCAAAAATAGCGACTTGTAGCATTCTGCTGACTTTTTTTTTTTTTTTTTGAGATACTCTCCCCCTTTCGCCCAGGCTAGAGTGCAGTGGCCTGCTCACTGCAACCTCCACCTCCCGAGTTCAAGTGATTCTCCGGCCTCAGTCTTCTGAGTAACTGGGAATATAGGCGCCCACCACCTCGCCTGGTTTTGTATTTTTAGTATAGACAGGGTTTCACCATGTTGGCCAGGTTGGTCTTGAACTTCTGACCTCAAGTGATATGCCCACCTTGGCCTCCCAAAGTGCTGGGATTACAGGCATGAGCCACTGCGCCTGACCCACTGACTCTGCCATGTGAATTCTCCCATCGCACTGGCTCCAAGCCATCCACATGGTGTCACCGAATAGGCATCTGGGAAGAGATGCATGCAGTTGGTGTCACCGAATAGGCATCTGGGAAGAGATGCATGCAGTATTGGTGGGCTGTCTGCCCCGCCCATGACCTGCTGAAGGTGGCAAGAGGGGAGGGTATGGGACAGTGGGGAAAGGAGAGGTGGGCTGCACCTCCTCAGAAGCAGAGGAGTCAGTGCTCTGGCCAGGCCATTTCTTGGCAGAGTGACTCTCATTTAAGCTACACCTGGCTGGGCGTGGTGGCTCACGCCTGTGGTCCCAGCACTTGGGGCGGCTGAGGTGGGAGGATTGCTTGAGCCCAGGAGTTCGAGGCTGCAGTGAGCTATGATGGCGCCACTGCACTCCAACCGGGGTGAACAGAGGAAGACCCTGTCTCAAAAACAAACAAAAAAAGCTAGTCGCAGTGGCTCATGCCTGTAATCCCAGCACTTGAGGGTCACTTGAGGCCAGGCGTTCAAGACCAGCCTGAGCAACATAGCCAGACACCCAACTCTAAAAGAAAAAAAAAAAAGCTAGACTGGAGGAAAATGCTTAGAGAGAAAAAGCTGTATTCTCAGGCTCCCACGAGGAAAGTTGAGGTTTTCTCTCCTTTTTTGTAGAAAAATCCACCGGGATGTGACATTCTCATTAGACTGTAGTTTAAACAGGACAGGCTTCCGTTTGCAGGTGAGAACTTTAGTTTTCACAGCCAGGGGACAAATGTCAGACCTTTTCATGGGATGAAGCTGAAATTTGGAAAATCACTGTCATTTTTATACAAATGAAGCCCAGGTGGTTCTCTCTATAGAACTTTTTAGTTAAAAAAGAGGGCAAAAGTCTAATCTCTGCATAGGAATTCCCTGTTTCTTGCAGGTGAATTAATTGCTTTCTGCCTTGGGCTATTTACAGAATACCGATGACAAGCTGAGAGGAAGGAGGAAAAAAACTCGTAAAAAAAGAGGAATTTTTAGTCACAAAAAGGAAATTATGCCTGCTAAGTGAGAAAAGATGTGAATTGGCCTTAAAAAGGAGCAGACATGAATGTTAAGTGGCAGCTTTGTGCTGAAGGTGGGCAGGCGGCCTTGAGTGGCTGAAGAGGAAGACCAGGGGGTGTGGAGGCGGTGGATCCTTCTAGAACCTTCTAGAAATTCTGTCCCTTTTAACTTTTTTTTTTGTCTCGCTCTGTCATCAAGGCTGGAGTGCAATGGTACCATCTCGGCTCACTGCAACCTCTCCCTCCTGGGTTCAAGTGATTCTCCTGCCTCAGTCTCCTGAGTAGCTGGGATTACAGGTGCCTGCCAACATAGCCGACTAATTTTTGTATTTTTAGTAGAAATGGGGTTTCACCATGTTGGCCAGGCTGGTCTCGAACTCCTGACTCCATTTTTTTTTTGAGACTCCATCTCAAAAAAAAACAAAAGCAAAAACAAAAACAAAAACAAAGTCTGGGACCTTCCCCTTCTCTCTCACTTGCTCCCACTCTCGCCATGGAACCCTCTGGCTCCCTGTTGCCATCTGCCATGATTGGAAGCTTCCCAAGGCCCCCCCAAGAAGCAGATACTCCTGATATGCTTCCTGTACAGCCTGCAGAATCATGAGCTCATTAAACTGCTTTTCTTTATTAATGACCCTGCCTCAGGTATTCCTTTAGAGCAATGCAAAGAATGCCTATCACAACCCTCTTTCCTTGCAAATGAATTAATCACACCCAATCCTTGTCACAGGCTCTGCTTTTGGGGGAACTCACACTGGGACACCAGGGTGGTGTCCCCTACCAGCATCACCACTGCCCAGCTGTGTGACCCGATTTCCTGGGTCTCTGGGATGTGTTAGGCTCTCAGTGCCTGGAGAGAATCGAGGTCTGTTTGTCCCATGTCTCAGGCTGTTTGATCATCACAATGTCACCTCCCTACAGGCCTGTCGCTGAGAGATGTACCTCCCAGCCCGCTGACGTCAGGCTCAGCTGTGAGATGGGAGCAGAGGTGATCCACGCTGTGTTACAGCAGAAACTTCACGAGCCATTTTCTCATCCTACCATACCCCTTCCCCTCTGCCATGAGACCAGCACATTCTAGATTGGGGCTGCCCCTTTAGTCCTGATCCTAGAATAAGGAGGACAGGAGAAAAACCACTGCTGATCTGCAGTTGACAGTGATGGTGGCAAGAAACCCACCTCCCTCCCTCTCTTCCTCCCCTCCACCTTCCTTCCTCCCCTCCTCCCCTTCATCCCTCCCTCCCTTCCTTCTTTCCTTCCTTTCCTTCCCTCCCTCCTTCTGTCTTTCTTTCTTTCTCTCTCTTTTCTTTCTTTCTCTTTCTTTCTTTTCTTTTCTTTCCTCCTTTATTTTTTGTTTCCTTTATTTCCTACTTCTATTCCTCCCTCCTTCCCTCCTTCCTTTTTTCCTGCCTCCCTCCTCTTTCCTCCTTCCCTCCCTTTCTTCCTTCCTTCTTTCCTTTCTTCTCTTCTTTCCTTCCTTTCCCGCTTCTTTCCCTCCATACCTCCACTGAGATTTTGGAGCTATTTGTTACTGCAGCATAACTTAACCTTTCCTGACTGATACATTAGGAAATCCAGCAATGCCCTCATCTGGCCTCGTGAATCTCCCCCTCCCGGATACAGCCCCTAAAGAAGAAAGTGTCTCTAGCCTTGAGTCCCAAATCCCAGTGCTGAAAGTCTGTGATGCAGGCTTGATCCTGCAGAGCCCCCTTCTTCCTCAGGTCCAGGGATTGGGGACAAAAGGCTCATGGTTCAAATAAACCTGCCCCAGAGGATGCAAGCAGAGAGGAAGAGAGGGAGATGGAACAATGCTGGTGCCCAGTGCCTAAGACTGGATGGCCTGGTCTGCCAGCCTGGCTGCCCCTTGAGAGAAAAGAGAGCAGAGTGGAGGGGCTGGCTCCAGAGGCCGACAAGGAGGAATGGCATGTGTGGCCTGTGTACCATCCTCCCTACATTGTCCCCACTTGCTGCTTAAGTACAGTAGAAACTTAGGTCAAAGGAGAGCAGAACATACAAAAAACACGTGAGCCCTCTGAGGCACAGGGATCTAGGTACTAGCAAACAGGCCCCAGACCAGACCATCTCCACGCAGCAACCTCTTCCCTCGCACACACAGGGCTGGGGTCATGTGAGGAAAGATTCATGAGTGAGTTTTCGCCCTAGAGACTGTAGTGAAAGCCAAGTTTGCAAAACTGTTTTATAAATAGTAAAACATCCAGCTGGGCACAGTGGCTCATGCTGTAATCTCAACACTTTGGGAGGCCGAGGTGGGCAGATTACCTGAGGTCAGGAGGTCAAGACCAGCCTGGCCAACATGGGGAAACCCCGTCTCTACTAAAAATACAAAAATTAGCTGGGTGTGGTGGTGCACACCTGTAATATGAGCTACTCTGGAGGCTGAGGTGGGAGAATCACTTGAACCCAGGAGGTGGAGCTTGCAGTGAGCCAAGATCGCACCACTGCACTCCAGCCTGGATTACAGAGTGAGATTGTGTTTCAAAAAGAAAAAAAATTAGTAAAACATCTCTTATATGACAGAATCAACCTAAACACCCATCAATGATAGACTGGATAAAGGAAATGTGGTATATATACATCATGGAATACTATGCAGTCATAAAAAAGCATGAGATCATGTCCTTTACAGGGACATGGATGGAGCTGGAGGCCATTATCCTCAGCAAACTAGTATGGGAAAGAAAACCAAATACCACATGTTCTCACTTATAAGTCGGAGCTAAATGATGAGAACACAGGGACACAAAGTGGAGAACAACACACACTGGGGTCCACTGGTTGGTGGAGGGTGGGAGGAGGGACAGGATCAGGAAAAATAACTAATGGGTACTAGGCTTAATACCTGGGTGATAAAATAATCTGTACAACAAACCCCCATGACACAAGTTTACCCACATAACAAACTTGCACTTGTACCCCTGAACTTTAAAAGTGAAAAAAATAAAAGAGGTGGCAGGAGGGCCCTTAATTCTAACCCCAGGAAGGGTTTGTGAGTCATATCTTGCTTTCCTGGATGCTGACTTCTTAGGGCAGGTGCTAATTGTGAGATTTTTTTTTCTTTTCTTTGTTTTTTTTTTTTTTTTTGCGAGAGAGTCTTGCTCTGTCACCCAGGCTGGAGTGCAGTGGTGCGATCTCGGCTCACTGCAATGTCCACCTTCCAGGTTCAAGTGATTCTCCCATCTCAGCCTTCTGAATAGCTGGGATTACAGGCGCCCGCCACCACATCCAGCTAATTTTTGTATTTTCAGTAGAGATGGAGTTTCACCAGGTAGGCCAGGCTGGTCTCAAACTCCTGACCTCAGCTGATTTGCCCGCTTCAGCCTCCCAAAGTGCTGGGATTACAGACGTGAGCCACCGTGCCCGGCCTAATTGTGAGATTTGAGAAAGACCTTCATTCACATCTACAACAAGCTGGTAGATGTTTGTCCCAAATCATTGTTTCTATGGACAGGGCAGATGGAATCATTTATCTAAAAGTTCCTCCCATTGGCATCGAACCAGCTGCATCTGATGCCTCTGGGGGCAGAGGCTGCTCTCGACCCAAAATCTCACCTTCAGCGCTACCTAGCAACAAACGCAAACACAATCTCCTAAGGCTTGAAAGAGAAGTCCAGTTGCAACCATAAACTCCGTTTACAGCATTCTAGGGGCCGAGAGGATCATGGAGAAGAAGAGGGTTGCCAAAGAAACCAGAGTTATTCTATTTTCTTTTCCTTTTTTGAACTTGAAAATAGAAAATCACTGCTGATGTATGAATCCTAAGCCGGTACTGACCACAAGGTCTTGTCTTCCCCAGCAGGAGGAGAGGGGAGGACTGGAGGTCGCGGGGCCCTTATGGGCAGTTTCCCTTCCAGGCCCGAGCTCCGGCTTGCTTGGTGGAGAAGTTTATTTTCCCTTTTCTCACTCATTTTCAACCTTGTCCATCTCCAGTTTCATCCTGGGCGTTGCTTATGTTCTCTCTCTCTTTTTTTTTTTTTTGAGATGGAGTTTCACTCTTGTCACCCAGACTGGAGTGCAGTGGTGTGATCTCGGCTCACTGCAACCTCCGCCTCCCGAATTCAAGCAATTCTCCTTCCTCAGCCTCCCAAGTAGCTGGGATTTCAGGTGTCTGCCACCACACCCAGCTAATTTTGTAATTTTAGTAGAGATGGGGTCTCACCATGTTGGCCAGGCTGGTCTCAAACTCCTGACCTCAGGAGATCCACCTACCTCTGCCTCCCAAAGTGCTGGGATTATAGACATGAGCCACCATGCTCAGATGCTCATGTTCTCTTTCCTGATGCTTTTTTTTTTTTTTTTTTGAGACAGCTACTCAGGAGGCTCTGTCGCCCAGTGGCATGGTCATGGCTCACTGCAGTCTCCACCTCCTGGGCTCAAATGATCCTCCCACTTCAGCCTCCCAAGTAGCAAGGGACTACAGGTGTGCACCACCATGCCTGGCTACTTTTTTTTAAATTGTAGAGACGGGGTCTTGCGATGTTGCCCAGGCTGATCTTGAACTCCTGGCCTCAACTGATCCTCCTGTCTCAGCCTCCCAGAGTGCTGAGATTACAGGTTGTGAGCCATCGCACCCTGCCCTCTTTTCTGATTCTAATTCACTATAATCACTCCCTTTCCTTTTTATAAATTTAATTTCCTTTTAAAATTTTATTTTTATTTATTTATTTTCAACAGGGTCTTGCTGTGTCATCCAGGCTAGAGTGTAGTCGCACGATCATGGTTCACCGCAGCCTTGATTTCCTGGGCTCAGGTGATCCTCCCACCTCAGCCTCCTGAGTAGCTGGGACTGTAGGTGTGTGCCATCATGTCTGGCTAATTTTTGTATTTTTGGGAGGGTAGAGATGGGGTCTTGCTATGTTGCCCAGGCTGGTCTCAAATTCCTGGGCTCAAGAGATCGTCTTGCCTTGGTCTCCCAAAGTGCAAGAATTACAGGCGTGAGCCTCTGTGCCCAGCCTCCTTTTTGTAATTTGTAAATAAAAAACATTTTTTTAATAGACAGGGTCTCACTCTGTTACTCAGGCTGTAGTGCAGTGGTGTGATCCTAGCTCATTGCAGCCTCAACCTCCTGGGCTCAAGCGATCCTCCCACCTCAGCCTCCCATGTAGCTGGGACCACAGGTGCAAGACGCAACACTTGGCTTAGAAAGTAGATTTCTTGATACACTCTCTTCACTTTTGCATCCTGGGATTGTTTACTGACACAATGAAATGCTAATGTTATAACAAAGATGCCAGAAAACAGAGAAAAATATCCCTTGTCCCCTGCACTCAGCAGCCCCAGGGTCTGTGGCTGCAGGAAGGTGGACTGTGGCCCAAGGCTGGCCCCAGAAGGCCCCTGTGGGTGCCTGGTGTCAGGGGCATCTCAGGTCCTGCACCCGGACCATCTTCTCTTCTTAAAAGACACTAGGCCAGGTGCAATGGCTCATGCCTGTAACCCCAGCACTTTGGGAGGCCGAGGCGGGCGGATCACCTGAGGCCAGGAGTTCGAGACCAGCCTGGCCAACTTAGCAAAACCCCATCTCTACTAAAAATAAAAAAAATTAGCTGGGTATGGTGGCAGGTGCCTGTAATCCCAGCTACTCGGGAGGCTGAGGCAGGAGAATTGCTTGAACCCAGGAGGCAGAGGTTGCAGTGAGCCGAGATCACGCTGCTGCACTCCCCAGCCAGGGTGACACAGCAAGACTCTGTCAAAAAACAAAAAACAAAAAACGAAAAAAACCCCAAACAACAACAACAACAACAAAAAACACCAATCCTTGGATGTAGGGCTCAAATCCAATATGATATCATCTCACGATCTTTAACTTAATTATCTCTGCAAAGACCCTATTTCCAAATAAGGTCACATTCACAGATATTAGAGGTCAGGACTTGGCCGTATCTTTTTGGGAGGTACAATTCAATCTGCAACAGAAGGTACTGGTAATTTATGAAGAGAACTGGCATGGTCTCATTGCTGATAGAACAGATCACGCTGGCTGCTATATGGAGATTAGGCCAAAGTTGGGAGGTGGGGGACGGGGCCACTGCAGGAAGCTGGGCCAGGGATGATGGTGAGAAAGAGAAAAGTGTCACAGTCTCGTGGACTTTCACGGCTGGGCCTGGGTATTCTCCTGTTAGATGTAAATGATTTCACAGATCATCAATGTCAGGCAAGGCCACTCTGTGGCCATGATGAATCAAAACAGTAGTCAGATGCCCCCCTTAAATCATGTCTGAAAACCGATAACATGGGGACAGTGTCTGAACCATAGTATTAACCAAACATGCTCCATCGTGGCTGACAGGAGAGACTGAGTCTTTGAATTTTTCTTTTTTAAAAAAAATCAATCAAGCCTAAGCAACATGGTGAGACCCTATCTCTACAAAAAATACAAAAAATTAGCCGGTCATGGCGGCATGCGTCTATAGTCCCAGCTACTCGGGAGGCTGAGGTGAGAGGACTGCTTGAGCCCAGGAAGTCAAGGGGCTGCAGTGAGCCGTGATCATGCCTCTGCACTCCAGCCTGGGTGACAGAATGAGACCCTGTCTCAAAAAAGTAAAAATGAGCCAGGGCGCGGTGGCTCATGCCTGTAATCCCAGCACCTTGGGAGGCCAAGGAGGGTGGATCACTTGAGGTCAGGAGCTTGAGACCAGCCTGGTCAACATGGTGAAACCTGTTTCTACTAAAAACACAAAAATCAGCCTGGCATGGTGGTGCAGACCTGTAATCCCTGCTACTAGGGAGGCCGAGGTGGGAGAATCGCTTGAACCCAGGAGATGGAGGTTGCAGCGAGCTGAGATCATGCCACTGCACTCCAGTCTGAGCAACAGAGTGAGACTCTGTCTCAAAAAAAAAAAAAAAAAAATCACAATTCTAGCCTTGCTCCATTCTTCTCACCTTCTAGATGAGAATAATCAAGATGGTCAGGGGTGGTGGCTCACGACTGTAATCCCAGTGCTCTGGGAGGCCGAGGCAGGAGGGTCGCTTGAGCCCAGGAGGTTGAGCCTGCCGTGAGCTATAATTGTGTCACTGCATTCCAGCCTGGGCAACAGAGAAAGACCCAGTCTCAAAAAAAAAAAAAAAAAAAAAAGATCAAGATACTCAATTGTGGATACCATCTCACGCCAGTCAGAATGGCGATTATTAAAAAGTAAAGAAACGGCTGGTCGTGGTGGCTCACACCTGTAATCCCAGCACTTTGGGAGGCCAAGGCAGGAGGATCACTTGAGGTCAGTAGTTAGAGACCAGCCTGACCAACATGGAGAAACCCCGTTTCTACTAAAAATACAAAAATTAGCCGGGCGTGGTGGTGCATGCCTGTAATCCCAGCTACTTGGGAGGCTGAGGCAGGAGAATCACTTGAACCCAGGAGGTGGAGGTTGCAGTGAGCCAAGATCGTGCCATTGCACTCCAGCCTGGGCAACAAGAGTGAAACTCTGTCTTAGAAAAAAAAAAAAAGTAAAGAAACAACAGATGGTGGTGAGGCTGTGGAGAAATAGGAATGCTTTTACACTGTTGGTGGGAATGTAAATTAGTTCAACCATTGTGGAAGAAGGGTGGAGATTCCTCAAATACCTAGAACCAGAAATACCATTTGACTCAGCGATCCCGTTACTGGGTATATTCCCACAGAAATAGAAATCATTCTATTATAAAGATACATGCACACATGTGTTCATTGCAGCACTATTCACAATAGCAAAGACATGGAATCAGCCCAAATGCCCATCAATGGTAGACTGGATAAAGAAAATGTGGTACATATACACCATGAAATACTACACAGCCATGAAAAGGAATGAGATCCTGTCCTTTGCAGGGACATGGATGAAGCTGGAAGCCATTATCCTCAACAAACTAATGCAGGAGCAGAAAACCAGATACCGCATTTCTGACTTATAAGTGAGAGTTGAACAATGAGAACACATGGACACAGGGAGGGGAACATCACACACTGGGACCTGTTGCAGGGGTGGGTGGGGAAGGGAGAGAACCAGGATAGACAGCTAATGCATGCGGGGCTTAATACCTATGGGTTGATAGGTGCAGCAAACCACCATGGCACATGTTTACCTAGGTAACAAACATGCACTTTCTGCACATGTATCCCGGAACGTAGAATAAAATTAAATTAAAAAAAAAAAGAAAAAAGGCCAGACGCGGTGGCTCACACCTGTAATCCCAGTACTTTGGGAGGCTGAGGTGGGTGGATCACGAGGTCAGGAGATTGAGACCATCCTGGCTAACATGGTGAAACCCCGTCTCTACTAAAAATACAAAAAAATAGCTGGGTGTGGTGGCAGGCGCCTGTAGTCCCAGCTACTTGGGAGGCTGAGGCAGGAGAATCGCTTGAACCCAGGAGGCGGAGGTTGCAGTCAGCTGAGATTGAGCCACTGCATTCTAGCCTAGGCGACAGAGTGAGACTCCATCTCAAAAAAAAAAAATATATATATCAAATAAAAAAAGATACTCAATTGTGGAATGACCTGGTTCTTAGCAGCATGCAATCCAGAGCAAAGCCTTGCTTCCTTGAGCTATTCTCCAAAACATACAACCCCAGCATGAATCCTAAATACATCCTTACAGAGATGTCCTAGGGTTTTCCACGATCTGTGCACGCTTCTTGCATCGCATCAATAAACCCACTTTGTTCAGCTGTCAGTGTGTTCCTGGTGGTCTTGGAGGGGCAGGGCCGGCTTCATGTGTGTGGGGCCTGTGCAATCCACAGAGCCCTGCACTTAGAAGCATTAATCCCTGGACTGGATTCATGCTTGGGTGCTACCATATTGAATTCTTTTATTTTAATTTTTTTTAGAGATGGGGTCTCTTTCTCTGTTGCCCAAGCTGGACTGCAATGGGGTGATCACAACTCACTGCAGCCTCAAGCTCCTGGGCTCAAGCGATCCTCCTGCCTCAGCCTCCTGAGTAGCTGGGACTACAGGTGCGGCCACCAAGCCCAGTTAATTGAAATAATTTTTTTGTAGAGATGGGGTCTCACTATGTTGCCCAGGCTAGTCTTTTGGAGCAGGGGGCTCCCTGTGTTCATTTTTTACTGAGCCTTAGAAGTTACACAGGCAGTTCTGCTGAAGGTCAGGGCTGGTGGGTAATGTCAGGGTCGTCGTGGAAGAGGATGTGAGAAATGGGTGAATTCAGGGCTTTTTGGCTAGAATCTGTAAGACTGGCTGATATTTTGGATTTGGGTGGGAGAATGCAGGGAAGAGGGAGGAATCACTCCTGAACGTGGGGCTGGGACCTGGGAAATGAGTACCCTTTATCCAGATGGGAAATATCGGGTAAACAAGTTAAGTGGATTTTGGAGTGGGCAGATGGGGTCAAGAATTTCAGTTTGGTGAAAATAAACTTCCTATCAAATTTTATAAAATAGGGACAGGATATTACATTAAAAAAAATTGCTGACCAACTAGGCATGGTGGCTCATGTAATCCCAACACTTTGGGAAGCCAAGGTGGGAGGATCGCTTGAGGCCAGGAGTTTGAGACCAGCCTGGGCAACATAGCAAGACCCCATCTCTATAAAAAATTTTAACAAATTAGCTGAGCATGGTGGTGTGCACCTGTAGTCCCAGCTACCTGGAAGGCTGAAGCTGGGGAGGATTGCTTGAGCCTAGGAGGTAGGGGTTGCAGTGAGCTATGGTTGTGCCACTGCACTCCAGTGTGGGTGACAGAGAGAGGCCCTGCCTCCTAAAAAAAGAAAAAAAAAAATTGGGCCAGGCGCGGTGACTCATGCCTGTAATCCTAGCACTTCAGAAGGCCAAGGCGGGCAGATCACCCGAGGTCAGGAGTTTGAAACCAGCCTGGCCAACGTGGTGAAACCCCGTCTCTACTAAAAATGCAAAAACATTAGCTGGGCATGGGAGCAGGCACCTGTAATCCCAGCTACCTGGGAGGCTGAGGCAGGAGAACTGCTAGAACCTGTGAGGTGGAGGTTGCAGTGAGCTGAGATTGCGCTACTGCACTCCAGCCTGGGTGACAGAGTGAGACTTGGGCTCAAAAAAAAAAAAAAAAGAAAAAGAAAAAAGAAAATTGGTGGCCCAATATTGTACTATAGTTTTGCAAGATGCTACCATTGGGGGAAACCAGGTAAGGGAGTTCATGAGCTCTCTCTGTATTATTTCTTACAACCGCATGTGAATCTACAATCATCTGAAAATGAAAAGTTTAATTAAAAAAAATTGGTGGCCCAGAAAATCAGGACGTGAATGGAGAGTTAGGCAGCTTGGGGCAGGTGTTACTCATTTTTATTCATCAGTTCTTAGATCTGCAAGGAGTTTGGGGGCAGCTCATAGAGGCAGACACAGCCAGGAACAGTGAAGGGGCTGTTCCTGGTGTCTGGGGGGATGGTGGCAGCGGCTGTGGCACCTGAGCGTCTGTCCTTCCTGGTGGCCTGGTGTTGAGGGCTGATGGGGTGGACAGCAGCTCATCTCTTGGAGGTCCTGCCAAGTAAAGGGGTGAACTTGGCTCTAGAGGACAATGTCCTTGGCTCTGAGGATGCTGACTTCAGCACTCACCTCCTCTAGCAATTTCAGGTCACTTGGGCAGTGGGACAGACACAGGGGCACGAAACCATGGGTAGGAGAGGGGGCCAGGATAAGCCTGGTTGGTGTTCACTTTCAAGCTTTCCTTCACTAGAGTCAGGGCTCCCAGCGGGGAGAGGAACATCTCATCTTAAGATATCTGCAGATTTATTCACGGAACTTCCCACATATCTGGATGAGGATATACGACTTGCCCCCTGGAGGAAAGAGTTAAATGAATCGCTAAAGCACAAAATGTTCCTGTAAAATTGCTTCCATATTTTATTAGATGCAGATGAGCATGAATTATTGTGAAGCCAGCAGGAGAATTTGCAAATTTGGTTCTTGCCTTTTTTCCATCAACAACCCCCCCTCACCTAGGTGGTGATGGAAGGACTGGTTGAGGGATACTGGTTTGGAGTAGGACGCTTGAATAAAGAGCTCATTCACTTGTTAATTCATCCAGCCATCAGAGGTTTATGGGGCACCTACTGTATGTCAGGGAAAGTAAGCACAATTACAGCTTGCAGGTATCATTCCTGTTGATCAACCTTCCAACAACACCACCAAGGTCCTTCTGAGATGCGCCATTTTTGTTTCACGGTTAGGTTGGGGATAGCTTTTGGGGGAGAAAGCTTCCTTTTGAGCCTCTCAGAGTGCCACTGTCTTATCTATGCCATAGAAAAGAAGGCACATTTCACCTATCCCTCCACGGTCAGAAATGCAAATTAACATGAAATTCCACTTTCCCACAGTCTCCCGATTTGCATCAAGGTGTGAAACTCCTTGGGGGAAAATGGACACAGTTGTGCAAAATTGGTTTTCTAGCTGAATAGATCTGATTAGTTTCTTACACTCTGTGTGGCTCTGTCAATTTATTTTTTTCTTTTTGTTTTTTTAAATTTTATTTATTTATTTATTGAGAGAGTCTCACTCTGATGCCCAGGCTGGAGTGCAGTGGCACGATCTCGGCTCACTGCAACCTCTGCTCCTAGGTTCAAGTGATTCTCCTGCCTCAGCCTCCCGAGTAGCTCGGATTATAGGTGCCTGCCACCACGCATGGCTAATTTTTGTATTTTTAGTAGAGACGGGGTTTTACGATGTTGGCCAGGCTGGTCTGGAACTCCTGACCTCACATGATTCACCTGCCTCAGCCTCTCAAAGGGCTGGGATTACAGGTGTGAGCTACCACGCCCAGCCAAAAATTTTTTTAAAAAGAAAAAATAGTGGCTGGGCGTGGTGGCTCATGCCTGTAATCCCAGCCCTTTGGGAGACTGAGGTGGGAGGATTGATTGAGGCCAGGAGTTTGAGACCAGCCTGGGCAATATAATGACACCCCATCTCTATAACAAATAAAAAATTAGCCAGGTGTGGTAGTGCGTGCCTGTAGTCCCAGCTACCTGGGAGGCCGAGGCAGGAGGGTCGCTTGAGCCTGGAGTTTAAGACCACCCTAGGCAACATAATAAGACCCCATTCCTGCAAAAATTACAAAAATTAGCCAGGTATGATGGCACGAGTCTGTAATCCAAGCTATTCAGGAGGCTGAGGTGGGAGGATCACTTGAGCACAGGAGGTTGAGGCTGCAGTGAGCCATATAGCACTGTTGCCCTTCAACTTAGGAAACAGAACAAGACTCTGTCTCAAAAAAATTTATTTATTTATTTTTGAGATGGAGTCTCACTCTGTTGACCATGCGGGAGTGAAGTGGTGCGATCTTGGCTCTCTGCAACCTCCTCCTCCCAGGTTCAAGCGATTCTCCTGCCTCAGCCTCCACAGTAGCTGAAATTATAGACCTGTGCCACCATGCCTGGCTAAGTTTTGTATTTTTAGTAGAGGCAGGGTTTCACCATGTTGGCCAGGCTGGTCTCAAACTCCTGACCCCAGGTGATCCGCCAGCCTTGGCCTCCCAAAGTGCTAGGATTACAGGCGTGAGCCACAGCACCCGGCCAAAAATTTATTTTTAAGTTTTTTTTCATTTCAGTAGCTTGAGGGGTACAAGTGGGTTTTGGGGACGTGGAAGAATTGTATGGTGGTGAAGCCTAGGATTTTAGAGCCTCTGTCACCTGGGTAGTGTACTTTGTACCCAATAAGTAGTTTTTCATTGTCACCCACTACCATCATCCCCTTTCTGAGTCTCCAATGTCCCGACTCTGCACGTCTTTTTTTTTTTCTTTTTTATTATACTTTAGGTTTTAGGGTACATGTGCACAATGTGCAGGTTTGTTACATATGTATCCATGTGCCATGTTGATTTCCTGCACCCATTAGCTCGTCATTTAGCATTAGGTATATCTCCTACCCCCACCCCACAACATTCCCGAATGTGATGTTCCTTCCTGTGTCCATGATTCTTTTAGTTCAATCCACCTATGGTGAGAAATTGGTTTTGGTTTGGTTCCATGGTGTATATGTGCCACATTTTCTTAATCCAGTCTATTGTTGTTGGACATTTGGGTTGGTTCCAAGTCTTTGCTATTGTGAATAGTGCCGCAATAAACATACGCTCTGCACGTCTTTGAGTACCCATAGCTTAGCTCCCACTTATTGGTGAGAACATGCAATATTTGGTTTTCTGTTCCTGAGTTACTTCACTAAGGATAATGGCCTCCAGTTTCATCCAAGTTGCTGGAAAAGACATTCTTTCTTTTTTTTTTTTTTTTTTTTGAGACAGGGTCTTGTTCTGTCACCCAGGCTGGAGTGCAGCTGTACACAGCTCACTGCAGCCTTGACCTCCTGGGTGCAAGCAATCCTCCCACCTCAGCCTCCCAAGTAACTGGGACTACAGGTGTGCACCACCATGCTCAGCTAATTTTTAAATTTTTCATAGACATAGGGGTCTCACTATGTTGCCCAGGCTGGTGTTGAACTCCTGGCCTCAAGCAATTCTCCTGTCTTGGCCTCCCAAAGTGCTGCGACTACAGGCATGAACCACCTCACCCTGCCCCTATTTCATTTTTTTTTTTTTTTGAGATGGAGTCTCGCTCTGTCACCCAGGCTGGAGTGCAGTGGCATCACTGCAACCTCCATTTCTTGGGTTTGAGTGATCCTTCCACCTTAGCCTCCCTAGTAGGTGGGACTATAGGCACACGCCACCATGCCTGGCTAATTTTTGTATTTTTAGTAGAGATGGGGTTTCACCATGTTGGTCAGGCTGGTCTGGAACTCTTGAGCTCTGGCAATCCGCCCTCCTTGGCCTCCCAAAGTGCTGGGATTACAGCATGGGTTACTGCACCCAACCTAATGTGTAATCTTAATTGAAAGCCATAAGCATTCATTCATCAGATATCATTTGGTAGTTTTTATTTAATGGGTATATGTCTTTGAAGCTGATGCCACATTGGAAATGGGTCCCATGGGGTTAATTTGGATTACCTTTAGGGAGTGACCATCAGAATTTTGGAACTCAGCTGTTGTGTTCAGTTGAGCCACTTATTAACGTAATCGCCCAAAGCTGGGTGCAGTGGCTCACACCTATAATCTCAGCACTTTGGGAGGCCAAGGCAGAAGGATCGTTTGAGCCCAGGAGCTAGAGACCAGCCTGAGCAACATAGTGAGACCCCATTTCTACCAAAAAAAAAAAAATTAGCCAGTCTGGGTGTGTGGCTTGCATCTGTAGTCCCAGCTATGCAGAAGGCTGAGGCGGGAGGATGGCTGGAGTCTGGGAGGTCGAGGCTGCAGTAAGCCATGATTACACAGCTGCACTCCAGCCTGGGCAACAGAGCAAGACCCCAACTCAACAAAATAAAATAATCGCCCAAGATCTGAGCTGTTGTATAATTAAAATTTTGTTCTAGAATAAAGAATTTTCCTGGTTTCTGAAAGGAAGCGTCTAACTTCTTGGAATTTCCTGAGTGATAGGAGTGTGTGTTATTCACACAGACTGCCCACACCTGAGTTTATGTTAATGAGGTGACTTGGGATGGGAGCTGGACATGCCAGGAAGTCCAATCGTGTGATTACAGGGTTGGAGCTTTGAGCCAGGTGATATCAGCCCAGTCTGTGGGGTGGGGTAGGGTGGGAGGCTGGAGACTGAGTTCAGTCACATGGCCAGTTATTCAATTAATAATGTCTATGATGAAACCCCAGTAAAAACTCTGGACACTGAGGCTTGGGGGAGCACCCTGGTTGATGAACATAGAGGTGTGCCAGATTCTATGGGGAGAGGGCCTAGAAGCCGTGCATTTGAGACTCCACACCCCCCACCCCCCAGGTCTTGCCCTATGTGTCTCTTTGTTTGGCTTGTCCTGATTTGTACTCTCTATAATAAAACTGTAATTGCAAATATAGAACTTACCTGAATTCTGAGTCATTTTAGCAAATTATTGATCCGAGGAGGATCATGAAACCTCTTCCCCTCCCAGATTGGTGGCCAGTTGGTCAGAAGTGCATGTGTCTTGGTGACCCCTGAACTGGCCTCTGAAATGAGGGCGGTCTTGCTGGGAACCATGCTCTTAAACCTGTGGAGTCTGATGTTAACTCCAAGTGCCTGGCGTCAGAATTGCATCGCAGTAATTGCAGAGCCAAGAGAACGCCACACCGCACTTCATTTTGTCAGCCAAGAAATTATCTCTCGAGGGCTTATTTTGTGCCAGGCCTGGTGGTGGGTGCCACAGGTACCACCTAACTGTTGAATGTTATGTTACTGAAGGAATTCATGAGGCTTAAAATAGCACCCGTGTCAAAGGGACGACACTGTGAAAAACACGCCGTGATCGGAATTACTATTTTTGGGAGCATGCACAGATTTGGAGGACCAGATTTTCACATACATTCATTAAACCAAGGAAGTCAAAAAGCTTCATGAAGTTAAAGGCTGGAAAGGAATTTTTAGCATTACCTTAAGAGGTGTCCCATTTCTTAAGAACTTGGAGTCATTTCTTGATGGAGAAAGGATGCCAGTGGCAGACACTGTGGTCCTATCCCTGAGCTCTCCTTGGGATGTGCCAGTTGTGGTGAGTTTGCTGGGGGAAATGTTTGAGACCACTGTTAGCAAGGACTAGAGAAGTGCACCAGGCATAGTGCACCAAGAGCAGGAGGAAGGGCTTGAAGTCTCCTTGAGTCCTCACGTTGATGGGTGGGCCCATGGCAGAGAAGCACTAGTAGATGAATGTCTGTAAGATCCCGTATTGGGGGTGTTCCTGTCCTGGGGGCCAACACCTTCATTTCTCTCTCTTTCTATTTTTTTTTTGGTTTAGTTTTTATTTCACAATCATAAATTTAACTCTGTAATCCAGCTAGGCATGGAAGGGAACAAGGAGAACATGGAACCCAAAGGGAACTGCAGCGAGACCACAAAGATTCTAGGATACTGCGAGCAAATGCGGTGGAAGGGTGCTCTCCTGAGCTACAGAAGGAATGGTCTGGTGGTTAAGATAAAACAGAAGTCAAACTTATTAGAGTTGTCTGCAGTCAGCAATGGTGATCTTCTTGCTGATCTTGCCATTACTGGACCCAAAGCACTCCATGGCCTCCACAATATTCATGCCTTCTTTCACCTTGCCAAAGACCACATGTTTGCCATCCAACCACTCAGTCTTGGCAGAGCAGATGAAAAACTGGGAAGCATTTGTGTTGAGTCCAGCATTTGCCATGGACAAGATGCCAGGACCTCTATGCTTTAGGATGAAGTTCTCATCATCAAATTTCTCCCTGTAGATGGATTTGCCGCCGGTGCCATTAAGGTGTGTGAAGTCACCGCCCTGACACATAAACCCTGGAATAATGCTGTAAAAGCAGGGACCTTTATAACCATATCCTTTCTCTCCAGTGCTCAGAGCATGAAAGTTTTCTGCTGTCTTTGGAAACTTGTCTGCAAACAGCTTGAAGGAGATGCGGCCCAAGGGCTCGTCGATAACAGCAATGTCGAAGAACACGGTGGGGTTGACCGTGGCTGATAGTACAGAGCTCCTGGTGGCGGCGGTTACTGCAAAGCCTCTCTCTCTCTTTTTTAAGGAATAGGGTCTCACTCTGTCACCCAGGCTGGAGTTCAGTGGCACAAACATAGCTCATTGCAGCAGCCTTGAACACCTGACCTCAAGCGATCCTCCTGCCTCAAACTCCTGAGTAGCTGGGACTAGAGGTGTGTGCCTCCATGCTTGGTTAATTTATTATTATTATTATTTTTTGTAGAGATGGGATCTGGCTTTGTTGCCCAGACTGTTCTCAAACTCCTGGTCTCAAGCGAGGATCCTCCCTCCTGGGCCTCCCAAAGTGTTGGGATTACAGGCATGAGCCACCGTGTCTGGCCAATGCCTCCATTTCTGAGGTGGACAGTCTCACTGCCCAGAGGAGTGTGGCTGGCCTTCATTTGTTAAAGAGCATCTCAACAGAAGGGGGCCCACCCATTGGAAGTGGTTAAGCTAAGTCTGGAGGCCCACCCATTGGTAGTGGTTGAGCTAAGTCTGGACATTCAGACATGGTGGGCCAGGTGCTTGTTAGAACCCCTTGGAAGCAAGAATGGCTGAGTAAACCAGGATTTTGTTGCAGAATGGAGTTGGTCCTGAATTCTCACTGTTAGAGTCACCAGCTGGGGGACGCTTCCAGCAGCCCCCAGGATCAATGACTAAAATGGAGTGGGCAGGCCTGGGGAGTTGGGAATGATGCAGGTGTATCCAAGCTCTGAAGGCAACCTCTACAAGCCAGTGCCAGTGCGTGGAGACAGACGGACATCCTCCAGGAGCCTGTTGGGGCTAAAGGGAGTCACCATGTCCCCAGCATGCTACCAGGGTTGCAGGGGCATCAGCAGCAGCATTACTGGATGGCCTCTTCTCCCATCCTCTGGCGTTTCACAGACTCACCATGAATAGGACAGATTTCATGACCACTCAGGGACTTTTCAGAAATCTAGGAGCAGGGATGACCCTGTACCTTTTTCAGATCTGAAAGCAAGAAACATCCCATGGGCTGACAGCCCCCACCAGGGAAAGGACAGCTGTATGCAGCATCTTCCTCCTTAACTGGGCACAGATCCCAGGGGCTGGAGAAGGAGTGTTGACACCTAGGGGCTGGCTACACTGAGATGTCAAACTCCCCACCTTCTGGGAGGAAATGTGTATAATGGATACAGGTACGTTTGAAAATGTGCACATAATGAGTACATATGTGTTTGAATGTATGCGTTGTGTGTACATGTGTGTGCATTTGTGTGAGTCTGTGTGAGTGCATGAGCAAAAGTGTGTGATATATGAAGCCAGCCTGATGGGATTTGGTGGCATTGCTAGAAGCCCCTGAGAGGAAGGGAAAATGCATGTGTGTGTGTGTGTCTGAGTGTGAGTAGGATGTGTGTCTATGTGAGTGTAAGGATACATAACTGTGAGTGTGTGTCTTAGTCCAAGGCGGCTGCTATAATGGAATGCACACATTCAAACCACATGTAATCTGTCTGGCTGTTCTCATGCACCAGTCCTTGCAATGAATAGCATGTATGTTTGAATGTGTGCATATAATGGATACATGTATGTTTGAATATGTGCACATAATGGGCACACATATGTTTGAACATGCATTGTGTATATGTGTGTGTACATTTGTGTGAATCTGTGTAAGTGCATGTGTGAATGTGTAGGATATATAAACATATGTGTATGTGAGCTTTGAATGTGTGCATGTGTAAGTATGTGTGTATGTGTGAGTGTGTGTTTGAATGTGTGAGGTGGTGTGCATGGATTGAGAGCACAAATGAGATCCTGATTTACTATTCTTTAAGAAAGAGCTAATTCTCAAGGATAAGAACAATGGAAGGAGGACATATTAGAAGGAGAGTCACAGGGCAGAAATTCAGAAATCCAGGGTGGATTGAGGGGCTCAGAGAGGAGGTGGGAGAAATAAATGGTAGCCAGGGTGCTGCGTGAATAAGCTATAGAGCTATTTTAGTAGACGCCAGTAGTGGGAAATATAGAGAGAGAAAGAGATGTCCAGTGAGGATTTTCAGGAAATTTCCATGAAAGGATTTGTCTAAAGCCCCTGGGCCTCCCTTTTGATGAAGCTGATATGAAAGATTTACATGAGTATATATTGCAAGGACTGGTCCATGAGAACAGCCAAATATATTCAGGTTACACAAGGGAATAAAGGCCTAGCGGCCATTTCTCTGGGACATCCTACTGTGTAAATTCCAAAGGACACCCAGAGAAGCTCGATATAGATTTGTAAAAAGATAACGTTTTGAATGTCCATCGGGATATGGTGAGTTTCTAAGAAAGAAGCCCAAGGGGGTGGAACAGCTGTTCCCCTATGACCATTGGCCCAATACCTCCCCAGGGAGCACGGCGGTGCATGGGAATGACATTTGATAGGAACCGCAAAGACACAGCCACATTCATCAAAATATGTTCAGCTGTTTGCATTCACTCTGGCTCAGACATTAGAGGAGATTTCCTGGCTTATGTGACTGAAAGGCCACAGGCAGAGTGGGTGCCAGCATGGGTTTCATTTAGTGAGTTCAGTGTCATGAGGGTTTCTTCCTATCCCTGCTTTGCTTTCTGTGATGAAAGCTTTATCCCCAGGACGGCACCTCTTCCTGGGTCCCCATCATCTGTGTCAGCACAGCTTCATTCCACACCATCTGGGTAAACAGGGAGACACTCTGGCCCAAGATGTCAAGGATGAGTCCTGAGATCCACCTGGCAGACAGTAATGACCATGGACGTGGACCAGCAAGGTTCAGACACCTGCTGAGTTTGGATCTGTGGCCTTTGGGTTCTAGAGGACTCAGCCCCGACAGCAGCAGAATTTTTTTTTTTTTTTTTTTTTTGGAGACGGAGTTTCACTCTGTCACCCAGGCTGGTGTGCAGTGGCGTGATTTCAGCTCACTGCAACCTCCACCTCTGGAGTTCACATGATTCTTCTGCCTCAGCCTCCCGAGTAGCTGGGATTACAGGTGCCCGCCACCATGCTTGACTAATTTTTGTATTTTTAGTAGAGATGGGGTTTCAGCATGTGAGCCAGGCTGATCTCGAGCTCCTGACCTCAAGTAATCCACCCGCCTCGGCCTCCCAAAGTGCTGGGATTACAGGCGTGAGCCACCGCACCCAGCCTAAGGCTGGCTTATGTTCCTGGCTCTGCCCCCACTAAACACCACAGGGGACTCCTGCTCCTGGAATGATCAGAGCCACCTTGGGGCCAGCTGCCCCTCTGCAGCACAGATGCTGAGCTGGGGACTCACAGAAGGACATCAGTGATAGCCAGCTTCTTCCCAAGAAGGCACTGGTGCAGGGCGATGGTGGAGATACCCCTGAATTTCTGAGCTGTGGGTTCACAAGGTTGGGGGTGCAGAATGAATGGGGGGTGGGACCTAGTGTATATGAGGAGGCAGCCTGGATTTTGAATCCCAAGCTTGGAGGACACAGATCATCTGTTTTTGCAGTCTGACATCTGAAGCCCTATCCTAGGCATTCCTAAAGCCCCCTCCTTAAGCATCTTGGTGAGCAGTGGGGACACCTCCCACTCTAGTAACTGAAAACACGAGGTCTTCCATTCCCAGCATGCCTTGCAGCCTGAGCATGTGACCTGAGCTCAGCCAATCAGAGACGTCTGCTCTTCCTGGGCACTCCTTCCGGTGGTGGTGGTCACGTGGACCATGTTGTCTCGGGGCAGTCATGCCTTTCCCAAATGCAGGTGTGTGGACTCCCTAGTACCCTGTCCATCAGTTGCCTTCTATCTAATTAACAGTCCAACTCTGTTGCTTGCCACTCATAAGCCGGCTGATACGAAAGGGAATGCAGCCCACCAAAGTCAGCCTGGGGATGTTGAAGGGGGTCCAGGGAGCAGGATGGACACCCCAGGACAGGGCAGCCAGGAGGGGATCCTGGGTCAAATGTAGGGGTCCCCTGAAGTGAGGGAGGACAATGACAGATTCACTGCACAGCCTGGTGAAAGCAAAACTGTCAGTCCCCAATACCATCCTGCCCCGACTATCCAACAGGCTGTGTGACCTTGGGCCACCGCCTCCCCTCTCTGAGCTTGGCTCCTCCTGTATGGGCTGGGGGCTGGCGTTGGTAATCTCCAGGGGGCCCCCTCCTCACCTTTGCCTCTCTGTCTCTGCATTTGGGCTGTGCTGTGGTGGCTGGCGGCTCTGAGTGCTATCTGCCTATCAGTCCAAAGCCTCGGGAATCAGGCCAGGCCTTGGCCCACCTGGGGAGCAAGCAAGTTTTATTTTATTTTCTCTTTCCAGGCTTTGGCGAAAGGCTGTCCCCGATGAGTGGACAGCTTGGGGGGTTCCGGAGGCAGGAGGGAGATGAGCTCCGGATTGCAGATCTTCAGGCAATCTGAGGAAAAGTAGGAGAATTTAAAGAGTCATGGGACAACTTCCCAGGGAGTTCCCAAGGCCAGCCTAGGGCAAAACCAGGGATGGGGGCTCAGCCCAGGCTCGGGGAGCAGCTACCGCTGGCAGGTATAAATAACGAAACGCTGCAGCTACTGACAGAACCACACCATTCGAAGGGTGCTTGTGAATTCTCTTTGATTTCTCCTCTGCACCTGTGGAGTGCCTGCTATTTGTGTCCCCACCTGCCAGGGAAGCTGAGAGGCCTGGCTGGCTGCTTCGGATTTGAGCGAGGACAGCAGCTTGGTTCTGGGTTAAGCAGATTGCATCAGAGGTAGCCAAGCATTCAGGCTTCTGCTGGGCCCCCCACCGTGTTCCCCAGCCAGTCAGGGCTACCGGGGACCCCTTTGCCCACACTGGGCACTGGGCTAAGATGGGCTTCTGCCGGAGAGCCATTCATGAAGGTGTGTAACGCACGAGGCCCAGTCAGGAAAAGAGAAACCACTCTAGGTATTTCAGAGTGAACTTGTTGGTTACCCAGGTATAGTAGGGAGTTAAGAAACAGAAAGGGTAAAATGAGGCAAGCCAGAGATTAGCAACGCAGGAAGCCGCAACCACCCCTAGGGTTGGTAAGACCCAGGGGGAAGTGGATTTCCTGGAGCCAAGGATCTGGGCCATGGGGTTGGGGGCGGAGCCGTGGCAGGGGCTGACCACAGGGAGCTGGGACCACGGAGGGAGGGATTGTGCAGCAGGGGCTGTGACTGTGGAGGAGCCACCGCCAGAGGCTTTACCCAGAGGGAGAGAGAGCAGGAGCAAGTCCCTGGTTTCTCCCTTTGCCCCATCTTCTAGTCTTTTCTTTAAAACTGTAGTAAAAGACACATAACAGGAAGTTTATCATCTGCACCATAAAAAAAAAATATAAATATAATAAATGTTTATTTATATTATGTATTTACTTATTTTAAGGCAGGGTCTCACTCTGTTGCCTAGGCTGGAGGGCAGTAGTGCAATCATACTCACTGAAGCCTCCAATTCCTGAGCTCAAGAGATTCTCTCACCTCAGCCACCTGAGTAGGTGGGACTACAGGCACGTGCCACCATGCCTGGCTAATTTTTAAATGATATGTAGAGATGGAGTCTTGCTATGTTGCTTAGGCTGGTCTTGAACTGTCTTCAAGCGATCCTCCTGCCTTAGCCTCCCAAAATGCTGGGATTACAGGTGAGAGCCACTGCACCAGACCAGCACCACTTTTAAGTGTACAGTTCAGTCGCGTTAAACATATTCACATTCTTGTGCAACCATCACCACCATCCATCTCCAGAACTTTGTCATCTGGCCACACTTAAACTTTGTCCCCATTAAACAACAGCTCCCCATTCCTCCTTCCCAGCCCCTGGCAACCACCATTCAACTTTCTGTCTCTATGAGTCTGACTGCTCTAGATATCTCATATAAATTGAACTATACAGGCTGGGCGCAGTGGCTCATGCCTGTAATCCCAGCACTTTGGGAGGCCGAGGTGGGTGGATCACCTGAGGTCGAGAGTTTGAGGCCAGCCTGACCAACATAGCGAAACCCCGTCTCAACTAAAAATACAAAAGTTAGCCGGGCATGGTGGCGTGGACCTGTAATCCCAGCTACTCAGGAGACTGGGGCAGGAGAATCACTGGAACCCAGGAGGCCGAGGTTGCAGTGAGCCAAGATCACGCCCCTGCACTCCAGCCTGGGCAACAGAGTGAGACTCTGTCTCAAAATAAATAAAGGAATAAATAAACAAATAGAATTATACAGTATTGTTTTGTGTGCGATTGACCTATTTCATTTAGCATAATGTCCTCAAGTTTCATCCATATCATAGCATGTGTCAGGATGTCCTTCCTTCCTTCCTTTTTTTTTTTTTTTTGTCTTAGAGATGAGGTCTTGCTCTGCTGTCCCGGTTGGAGTGCAGTGGTACAGTCATAGCTCACTGAAGCCTTGAATCCCTAGGCTGTAGGGGTCCTCCTGCCTCAGCCTCCTGAGTAGCTGGGATTACAGGTGAGTGCCACCATGTCCAGCTTCCTTCCTTTTTAAGGCTGAATCATCTTCCATTGTATGGATGAGACCACATTTCATTCATTCATTCATCAATGAACACGTGAATGCGTCTACCTTTTGGCTATTGTAAATAATGCCGATACACATGTGGTGTACAAATATCTCTTTGAGACCCTGCTTGCATTCTTTTGGTTATATACCCAGAAGTGGAATTGCTGGATCATATGGTAATTCTGCTTTAATTTATTGAGGAAGCACCATACTGTTTTCCACAGCAGCTGCACCATTTTGCACTCCCACTAGCAGCACACAAGACTTCCAGTGTTTTGTTTGCTTGTTTGTTTTGAGACAGAATCTCACTCTATTGCTGAGGCTGGAGGGCAGTGGCGTGACTTTGGCTCACTGCAACCTCTGCTTCCCAGGTTCAAGTGATTCTTGTGCCTCAGCCTCCTGAATACCTGGGATTATAGGTGCATGCCACCACTCCTGGCTAATTTTCGTATTTTTAGTAGAGATGGGTTTTCCCCATGTTCGTCAGGGTGGTCTTGAACTCCTGGCCTCAAGTGATCACCCCACCTCGGTCTCCGAAAGTGTTGCGATTACAGTTGTGAGCCACTGCCCCTGGCCATCTTTTATTTTTCTGTTTTCTTAATAAACTTGTTTTTGCTTTACAGACTCGACCTGAACTCTTTCTCGTGCGAGATCTAAGAACCCTCTCCTCTTGGGGTCTGGATCAGAGGCCCTTTCCTGTAACAGGATGGCAAGACTGGGCTGAGAAGGCAGCACTGCAGGGAGCAGGCTTGCCTAAGAATAAGGCCAACAGAAGGAAAAGAAAGTCCAGGATAGCAGAAGCAGGGAGTCTTGACTGTGTTTCTGTGCCTGGATACAGCTATGCCTAAAGCCACCTCTCACCTGTGGGCATTCACAAGTTCCCTCTTTTTTCAGGGCCTAGTTGGGTTGGGATTTCGGTCACTTGCCACTAGAGGTCATGACTGATGCACATGCCTCGGGGCCCAAGCCCTGCCTTTGTGCGCCTTCTTGATTCTGTATTCCTCGTGTTGCAGTTCGGGAAGTCTGGTCTTCCAGACAGGTGGTCCCTCTGAATACGCCACAGTACTTCCGTGGTTTGCACAGAGACAAGCAGATCAGAAGTTGGTGGGAGGCCAGCTGAGAGTTTTTGAATCGGAAGGATGCAGCTTTGCTGATTCTTACACGTAATGACTTGCCCATGGTACCCTGGGTGGTGAGTGGTGGAGCTGAGACTGAGTCAGGCTGCGGGGCCACTTGGCTGTTTTGTCCACACTTGGGAGCCTGGTGAAGGCTGGGGGGGACATCCTTGTTAGACCAGGATGACAGAGCTGTTCCTGTTTCTTTTATTACTGTTATTGTTATTATTAATTTATTTAAAAGACGAGGTCTCACTAAGTCACCCAGCTTAGAGTAGAGTGGCACAATTGTAGCTCACTGCAGCCTTCAACTCCTAGGCTCAGGTGATCCTCCTGCCTCAGCCTCCGAGTGGCTAGGACCACTGTTGCACACCACTATGTCTGGCTAGTTTTTAAATTTTTTGTAGAGATAGTCTCACTTTGTTGCCCAGGCTGGTCTCGAACTCCTGGGCTCAAGCAATCCTACCACCTCAGCCTCTCAAAGCCCTGGGATTATAAGCGTGAGCCACTGGGCCCAGCTGTTCCTGTTTCTAAAATGGCCATAGAGCTGAAAGAATCTTCTCTTTGTTTCGTGACAGAGTGGAGTGCTGGCCCTTGGAGGTCTCAGTGGCCCTGCTTTTGCTGAGACAGGCTCATCTCCTCCCCAGGCACTCAGGAGGGCTGCTACAGGGCGCTCAAGGCTTTGCGCTTCAAGGACAGAGCTGGAATGAAGCCCTAGCAGCCCAGCGCCTCGTCAGCCCCACTGCCATTCCCTGTCCTCCCCGAGCACTTTGCACATTCAAAAGCTATTTCAGAAGTAGCAGCACATCTGATTCTCTTTAATGCACTTCCAGGCAGCACAGATGTGCATCAGTGAATGAATGTTCCCTGAACCAAAGTGCTTCCGTGGGCCTCATGGTCCCCTCCCTTGGCACCCACTCCCAGGCCAAGAGCGTCCTATGAATCATACATTTGTTCCTGTGATTGCTCTTCACAGAGTGGCAACTCTTGCAAAGGGAGGGGTACAAAGTGAATGTTTAGACGCTGCAGGAGACGAAAGGTCAGGGCCTCTGGCTGGCGTGAGGACAGAGAACGGGAAGAAGCAGACCTTGTCAGGGGGTGATGGATGTAGGCTCCTGGAGGGGATGCTTGCAGAGTCCAGAGCCCTGCCACCTGTTCACATGGCAACGGTGCCCTGGCTACAACACCTCCTGCACATGTTCATACGTAACAGGCTTTATCCTGAATGGAGAATTTGGCACCTGAAGCAGTCCCATATGGAGTCCAGCTGACATGGGAGTTGGGTGGGGAGGGAACAAACAGACACAAAACAAAGCACTGGGTTGGGTGGGGGGGGGGGCGGGGGGGGGGGCAAAAATCTCCATGGCTGAAGAGACAGCAAACCAGAGACTAGACTAACAAGAGATGACCAGACTAACAAGAGATGCGCAGACGGCTATACAGCAACTCCCAAATCGAAATTATTGCATGAAGCTCGTTCAAATATCCAAAGGCATAAATTAAGCACTGAGACCGTCTGTCCCTAAAATGTGTCAGTCAGACAGACAGATGACTGAGGGAAGACAGCTGATGTTTCCGTCGTTTGCAAAAATACAGTACTCTGATTTTGAGGGGGAGGCACCAAAATTCGTGATTCAACTTTGAAAGCAATGTTCAAAGTTTAAAAAAAAAATTTAAAGCTTAAAAAATGTCCCTGGAAAGGAACATGAAGACAAGTGTTATGAAAAGATGAAAGTCTCTCCCTTCAATGAAATGAAGGAAAAACATCATTGCACCAGCCACGTGGATGCTCCTGACAGAAGTGGTCTCATTGGGGAGGGTTGGAGGGGCGGTGGCTGTTTTTCCTTGTGGGAGAAGAGCTGGGATGAGAACTCCAGGGAAACCTGCAAGAGTGGATCCAGGCTTTGTGAGGCCTGAAGCTTAGACACTTTGGGGGAGAATATGTAAATACAATATAAGCTTAGGTACGAAAGTGAATGTTTATTTACAATGAGAAAAGAAATCACTACAAAGTATAGCACCCTGAATATTCAGGTCCCTTTCTTCTGCCACCCCTTTAAGTAACTTACTAGACATGTTTGCAGACTCCAACCTGGCTTCTCTCTCCACCTAGAACACTCTATGGCTCCCAGCATCTCCCAACTCTTGCAGGGTCCCAAGCAAGTGAGGGGTCCTGACATTGGGGTATCATTAGCTTTACCCAAAATCTGTCTCCGGAAATGAGTATGCCCAGAAAAGCCATCTCTCTGCCCTGACTGGGATTTGCTTTCAGTGGGATTCAGGGTCTGTGAGTAGGAGGCTGGAGGATTTAGAAAAATCCAGAATGCCTGTGCTCTGGGATCTGGGGGCAGTTGCCGGAAGGCAGCCTGGCCTGGGTTTGTAATTTCGTTTCGTGGAAATCTGGCCAATTGAATCATGCTCTGCAAAGAGCCCAAGCATAGGGAGGCAGAGGCTGGTGAGCCCAGGGAGGCAGGCTGGTGAGCCCAGGGACGCAGGCTGGTGAGCACAGGGCCTGGAGACAGCTGTGGGCAGACAGCCGTTCAGCTGGGGTCAGGCAAGAGGCATCTTGGCTGGTTTTCCTGCCAGGGCTGATCCTTCATGTGGGAGAGAAAGCCTCAGGCCGCCCAAGCACAGAGCCCCTGCCCAAGTTCACCTCCCTCTCCTTGTTCTGATTCTGGGTTAAACAGGCAAATGTGGGCGGGGGGTGCGGGGGCTGGGGATCGGTATCATTCTCTAGGAGACCTGCATATTGGACAAGAAATTAAAGTCACTTTGCAAGGAGGTCTGTCCATCCGAAGCAGCCAGACAATGTTCATCTGGCCCTCCTGGGAGCCTGCCTGAGGAACAGAGGGTACTGGTCTGTCACTTTGTATGCCTAATAACTGTGTCTCTCAGGGCAAGTCACTAAATTGGCATTGTGGTTTTATTCATCCGTTTCTTTGAACCTGGTTCATGCCAGGTCACCTCCAAGAGAGATGGAACCATTTCACTGTGCCCAGAAAATCAATGTCTGGTGCACAGCCAGCGCTCGATAAATATCACCGGAATGAATGAAAATTAGATTTCTGAGTTTGCTGGGGAGGGCTGGGCTCAGACAGTAGAGGGTTCCCAAGGAAATGGTCGCCTTGCTGGGGCTAGGCTGGGGGAGCAGCCGGCCTGTGCTGGGTTCTCTCTGGTGGATCACAGTGAGCAACAGAAGCATGGGTGGGTATCACCTTCAGCCTCCACTGACTGCTGTGGAATCCTGTTAATGCCACTGCCTAAATACACCAGAGCTGCCCTCTTCTCTCCATCCCTTTGCCCTAGAACTCTCTCTTGCCTAGATGGCCATAGCAGCTTCCTTCACTCTGAAGCCCGTTTGGGTTTCTTCTCTTTTCTCTCTCTCTCTTTTTTTTTTTTTTTTTTTTGATGCAGGGTCTTGCTCTATTGCCCAGGCTGGAGTGCAGTGGCACCATCTCTGCTCATTAAAACCTCCAACTCCCTGGTTCAAGCCATTCATTCTCCTGCCTCAGCCTCCTGAGTAGCTGGAATTACACGCACGTGCCGCCATGCCCAGCTAATTGTTATATTTTTAGTAGCGATGGGTTTCAGGTTGGCCAGGAGGATCTCAATCTCCTGACCTCATGATTCACCTGCCTTGGCCTCCCAAAGTGCTGGGATTACAGGTGTGAGCCACTGCGCCCGGTCGGCTAATTTTCAAAACTTTTTTGTAGAGATGGGGGCCTCACTATGTTGCCTAGGCTGGTCTTGAACTCCTGGGCTCAAGAGATACTCCTGTCTTGACTTCCTAAAGTGTTGGGATTACAGGCATGAGCCACTGCACCTGGCCCAGGTGGGTTTTTATTAAGCTCAAACCAACCACCTTCCCTCCTGGCTCGAAGACCTCTCTGCCCCCACATTAACCAAAGACAAACCTCAAACTCCTGAACGTGGCACCGAACTCCCCTCCTCTCTACTTCATCTGCTCTCACTCCCACCTCCTACTTTGCTACAGATTGTCTGCAGTCCCCCCATCACCCCACACCCCTAACCTGCATGCAGCTTCGACCTCCATAACTTATTTGTTGAATTCATTTACCAGGGCTGCTGTAACAAAGTACCTGGGGCTGGGTGGCTTCAACAACAGAAATTTATTTTCTCACACTTCAGGAGACCAAAAGTCCAAGATCGAGGTGTCAGCAGGGTTGATTCCTTCTGTGGGCTGGAAGCAGCTATTTTATTTATTTTATTTTTTGAGACAGAGTCTCATTCTGTTATCCAGGCTGGAGTGGAGTGGCATGATCTCGGCTCACTGCAACCTCCGCCTCCCAGGTTCAAGTGATTCTCCTGCCTCAGCCTCCCGAGTAGCTGGGATTATAGGCATGTGCCACCACACATGGCTAATTTTTGTATTTTTGGTAGAGACAGGGTTTCACCACGTTGGCCAGGCTGGTCTCGAGCCCCTGACCTCAGGTGATCCACCTGCCTCGGCCTCCCAAAGTGCTGGGATTACAGGCATGGGCCACTGCCTGCTGGGATCATCTATACCAGGCTTCTCTCCTTGGCTTACACATGGCCATCTTCTCCCTGTATCTCTTCACGAAATAACGAAATGTTCTTCTTGCATCCATACCTCTCTATCCAAACTTTCCCTTTCTATAAGGACACCCATCATATTGAATTAGGGCTCACCCTTATAACTTCATCTTGACTAATGACATCTGCAACAACCCTATTTCCAAGTAAGGTCACATTCTGGGGTAGGATTTCAACATATGACATTTTAGGGGGACACGTTTTTGGGGGAAACCCTTGGCATATGCTGTTCCCTCCATCTGGCATGCTCCTTCTCTCTTTCTTTCTTTTTCTTTCTTTCTTTCTTTTTTTCTTTCTCTCTCTCTCTTTCTCTCTTTCTCTCTTTCTTTTTTCTTTCTTTTCTTTCTCTCTTTCTTTCTTTCTCTCTCTCTCTCTCTCTTTCTCTTTCTTTCTTTCTTTCTTTCTTTCTTTCTTTCTTTCTTTCTTTCTTTCTTTCTTTCTTCAGAGTCTTGCTCTGTCACCCAGGCTGGAGTGCAGTGGCACAATCTCAGCTCACTGCAACCTTGAGCTCCCTGGTTCAAGTTATTCTTGTGCCTCAGCCTCCCAAGTAGCTGGGATTACAGATGCCTGCCACTGCACCTGGCTCTTTTTTGTGTTTTTAGTAGAGTCGGGGTTTCACCATGTTCAGGCTGGTCTTGAACTCCTGACCTCAGGTGATCCACCCGTCTCGGCCTCCCAAAGTGCTGGGATTACAGGCTGAACCACCGCTCCTGGCCCATGCTCTTCTTGTCCCTCCCCCCAATCCCCTGCCACTGACCTGATAACTCTTTGTTGTCCTGGAAGAGGCCGAATTCACCTTCTTAAGTGCTTCACTGTTGTCACTGAATGGCCAACTGCTGTTGACACTAGACTGGGAGCCCCTTGAGGGCAGGACCAGAAAGCCCAGCCTTGGGCTAAGGACATTGAGAGGTGAGTTAGTTAAAGTAACATTAGTTGCTGTAACAGATAAACCTCACAGGCTCTCTGGCCAAACACAGTAGAAGTAGAAGTATTTTTCTTTCTCGAATTAGAGGTGGGGTGTGGGTGTTTGGTTCGGGCTCCTGAGTCTCTGCCAATGTTACCTGCTGGCTCCAAGGGCACCATGGGCATCACTACCCACCTGATAATGTGTCAGAGATGGGAGGATGGACGGGGAGGTTTGCGTGGACCAGGTCCTCTCATTCCATTGGTTGGAACTCAGTCATATGACCCTATGTGGCCACGCCCACCTGCGGGGGAGGTTGGGAGATGTTGTTCCTGGTTGGGCAGCACAAGAGGGAAGCACACATCTTAAGGGGACAAGAGTTCATGTTACATGTATGTGCACCTGAAACCCCACACTCTGAGCCTGATATTGAGAAAGGGGCATCTGAAACATAGGGGCTTTCTTATTTTGTATTCCAAAGCTGAACCCACTGGAGGGATTTTGAGTCCAATCTCTTCTACGAGTCTGTTCTCTTTCCTGGACTGTCTGTGGGATGTCCCCTATGACGCTATTTTGGGGAATTTGCTGGAGGACTCATATGGTTTCGCTGTGTGGCCCCACCCAAATCTCATTGGATTATAATCCCCACGTGGTGAGGGAGGGACCTGGTAGGAGGTGACTGGATCGTGGGGGAGGTTTCCTTCATGCTGTTCTCATGATACTGAGGGAGTTCCCCCAAGATCTGATGGCTTAAAAGTGGCAGTTTCCCCTGCGTGCTCTTTCTGCTTCCTTGCGAAGAAGGTACTTGCTTCTCTTTTGCCTTCCGTCATGATTTTAAGTTTCCTGAGGCCTCCCAGCCATGCAGAACTGTGAGTCAATTAAAGCTCTTTCCTTTATAAATTACCCAGCCTCAGGTAGTTTTTCTTTTCTTTTCTTTTCTTTTTTTTTTTTTTTTTTAACATAGTCTCCCTCTGTCACCCAGGCTGGAGTGCAGTGGTGCCGTCTCAGCTCACTGCAACTTCTGCCTCCTGCGTTCAAGCGATTCTCCTGCCTCAGCCTCCCGAGTAGCTGGGATTACAGGCACATGCCACCATACCCAGCTAATTTTCGTATTTTTAATAGAGCTGGGGTTTCACCGTATTGGCCAGGCTAGTCTTGAACTCCTGACCTCAGGTGATCTGCCTGCCTCAGCCTCCCAAAGTGCTGGGATTACAGGTGTGAACCACTGTGCCAGGCCTCAGGTAGTTCTTCATAGCAGTGTGAAAATGGACTGATTCAAGGGCAGAGCTGGGTTCTTGGTCCACATTAAGCATGGTGGGATCTTACGGGGTGGGTATTCTGAGGAATTGGTCATTTCAAATTCAGGGCACACTAATGGGGTCATTCCTGGGGTGGCCTTGGCCCAGCCTCTATGGACGCTTTTGGACCCATCTCTCAAGATGCTGGGCTCTGGAGGGTTCAGCCAGGGGCCTCACCTGCTCTGTGTCAGCACTGCTTACCTCATGCCCAGCTGGCCACAGTGGAGTCTGGAATGAGGTGGAGGGAAGAAAGAGAGTTAATCTGTCCTGAAGGCTTGGTGTGTGCCAGCTTTGTACATATATGGCCTCCTCAGAACCTCTCAAGAGACCAGAAAACAGGGTCTTCAAACAATGAGGTGATCTCTACATTAATAAAGGAGTGGAGAAGGCTTCCTCTCACCCCCATTCCAAAACCTGTGCCTGTCCCTTTCTTCTTCCCTCCTCCCTTTCTGCAAGAAATCTTCTGTTTACCCAAAGTACATAGAATACATTTGCTCAGACATTTTTCAACACCCATGCCCCTTCCTGCTGTTTCTGTTTTTAGTTTGCAGATTGTATGAGTCAGATTTGCTGCAATAACAAACATCACACACATTTCAGCGGCTTGCCACAACAAACATTTATTTTCCCTCATGGTGTGAGCTGGTGGCTGTGGGCCAGCTCCATGTGTCTGATTCTGGAACCCAGGCAGAAGGGGCTGCTTCCTCGTGGAACTCTCCTATTCTCAGAGCAGAGGGCAGAAGCTGGTGGATGCAAGTTTCCATTTGGACCTGGCATGTATCATGTCTGCTAATAGAAAATAACATAGTGGATGCCCACCTGCCCACTCCTGGTCCTTCTCTTAAGAAAAGTAACCAAAAAGCAAAGAAGCCCTGGGCCCTGTGGATGTAAACATATCCACAGAACACATTCCCTGCACCTTACTTCGGGGGACCACAGGCTTACAACATAAACCTAGGTTTGCAAAGTAGATCCTTGAAGGATTTTGCAAACTTCAGGTTTCAAACAAACAAACAAACTTGGAAAGAAAGGTTCTGAGACCTTGCTGGAAAGTGACCCCACCATGCCACCCTATAAAGGTTTCTTTCTTTCTTTTTTTTTTTCCTTTTCATTTTTTTTGAGACCGAGTCTCGCTCTGTCACCCAGGCTGGAGTGCAGTGGCACGATCTCGATCACTGCAACCTCTGCCTCCTGGATTCAAGTGGTTCTCCTGCTTCAGCCCCGAGAGTAGCTGGGACTATAGGCACGTGCCACCATGCCCAACTAAGTTTTATATTTTTAGTAGAGACAGGGTTTCACCATGTTGGCCAGGCTGGTCTCAAACTCTCGATCTCAGGTGATCTGCCCACTTCAGCCTTCCAAAATGCTGGGATTACAGGCATAAGCCACTGTGCCCGACCTACAAAGATTTCTTTTCCTCCCTCCACATTAGATCCAGAGTATTGAGGCAGGGGTCCTGACTGTCTCCTCTAGCTCCTCCAGTGCCAGTGCTCACAGCTGCCTGCCTGCAGAGTTGAGGGAGGGGAGGGGAGACAGGGAAGGCGATAGCTCCTAGGGCCACACTGTGACTACTGAAATATGAGCCCAGGGGCCAAGGCAGTTTAGGGGAGGGGTTTCACCTCCTAAGAGGGTGTGCAGGTCTCTCTTTGGAAAGACTCCCGGGTGCTAATGAGGAGCCAGGAATTTCCTAATACTCTGGTGGTGTCACTTCTCCTCCTCCTCTTGGGGTCCCCCTATTTGGCAAGGCAGAGGCTCCCTCAAGCCTGTGGTGCTCACGTAGCTTCAACCCTAGAGAGGAGAAAGCTGTCTTCACTGCTCCGTCGCCCCAACCTGGGGCCCTCTTCACCACGCACGTCACCTGCAGGGCCACGAGGCCGGGATTCCCGCTTCCCTGCACCCACCAATGCCCGAGAGGCAGCAAGGTCACGCCCCCTCTCCGTCCCGCCCCCGTCCTTTTATTTCCCTGGCCCCGCCCCCTCTCTGGCCTCTCGAGTTCTGTCCCCCGCCTGTGGACCACGACCCGCCACGCCCCCAACTGTGGGCCACGCCCCATCCAGTGGCCCCGTCCAGACCCCGCCCACCTCAGGCCGTACGTAGTCAAGGCCCCGCCAAGTGCTTCCGCCCCTCTGCTGGTCCAGGTACGTGTGGCAAAGTGTGGGGTCGCCGCGCCCCCGCCCCCCCAGGGACCAAGCGTCCTCTTTTGCCTTGTCTTTTAATTCGGGTCGTCGTCTTTTCTCTGCATTTGTTTGTTTCCAGAATTAATGAGACTAAAATTATTTTTGAGATTTTGTTTTAGGGGTAGAGACTTCCCTTTAGGTAGTAGGGGGTGCCTCGCGGGAAGGCTGGCGCTCCTTGATTTGATAAGTGATTTCTTCAGGGTTGCCAGGCTGAGCCGGCTCTCGGGAGGAGCGCTTCTGCAGGGATTACAGCTGGCAAACATTTACTGTTTATCTGCAAGCCTCAGGGCCTGCGGGAGGAGGATGAGCGTCTGTCTAATGCAAAGGAGGAATAATGATGGCAATAACAGCTCGCCTCGGGCTAATTTTATTTATTTATTTATTTATTTATTTATTTATTTATTTATTTATTTATTTATTTTTTGAGACGGAGTTTCGCTCTTGTTCCCCAGGTTGGAGTGCAGTGGCGCGCTCTCAGTTCACTACAACCTCCGCCTCCCGGGTTCAAGCGATTCTCCTGCCTCAGCCTGCCAAGTAGCTGGGATTACAGGCATGTGCCACCACGCCCAGCTAATTTTTGTATTTTTAGTACAGACGGGGTTTCACCATGTTGGTCAGGCTGGTCTGGACCTCCTGACCTGAAAAGATCCGCCCACCTCGGCCTCCCAAAGTGCTAAGATTACAGGCGTGAGCCACCAAGGCCTCGGGCTAATTTACAAAGCATGTTCACCGCCACCGTCTCATTTGATCCTTTTTTTTTTAAGCATTTTTTTTCTGTCCCCATTTTAAAGACTGCGAAGCTGAGGCCCAGGGAGGCGAGTTGGAGCTAGATCTGCCTCATTTCAGATCTGTCTTGTCAGATAAACATATTTAAAACTAGCAAGTACAGAGAAAATGAATGTTGAGTAAATAATTTTAATGAATATATCCTATTATGTTCCAATGAGGGGCTTTTTAAACTTTGATTTTATTTTTGTAACAGAAGCTGTTATTTCCACGTCTTCTTAAAGGGACTTTACTATCCCGTATGTTTAAAGCACAATTGAAAGAGAACAAGGCCAGGTGCTGTGGCTCATGCCTGTTATCCCAGCACTTTGGGAGGCAGGAGCCCAGGAGTTTGAGACCAGCTTGGGCAACATAGTGGGGCCCCATCTCTACAAAAGTAAAAAATTAGCTGGGTGTGGTGGCACGTGTCTGCAATCCCAGCTACTCAGGAGACTGAGGCAGGAGAATCACGTAACCCGGGAGGCAGAGGTTGCAGTGAGCCGAGATGGCGCCACTGCACTCCAGCCTGGGTGACAGAGGGAGAACCTGTCTGTGGAAGAAAAAAAAAAAAAAAGAGAGAGAGAGAGTGAGCGAGAGAGAACACATCAGATTTGAATAATTATATAATTAAGTTACCACAGAGCACAGACTGGTACGCTGACTTGTAGCTCGTGCAGACACATCTTACCTGGTCCTTTGGCGGAGAAGGGGCAAGATGGCTGGCCCCAACAGGGAGTTGAGGCTGGGCTGAAACCACAGGAAGGATGGAGACACAGAGGGAAGGGTGCCTGAGACCCTCGCTGCTGTCTCTGTGGTTAAGCATTTACTCCAAGCCCAGCACGTTGGCTGCACCCAGGAGCAGCTGCGGGGGCTCTGGGTCAGGCTCACCAGACCCTCATCTGCTGAGAGGAGCCTCCTGTCAACCCCAGCCTCCTGGCTGGACCAGCCATGGGCAGACTGCTCCGGTCTCCAGGTTTCTTTTGCATGAAAAGCTGTGCTCAATAATCCTATCAAAGCTGTCAGCCGACCAAGCCCAGAGACCAGCTGTCTCAAGGTAACAGTAAACCAGATGAAGGATGCCTTTCTCCGATTTGGTTGACATGCTTTATGTGTGATTACTCTTACGACAACAGCAGGTATATAAAAAGGCTCAGTTACAGTTTCGTGGAAATAATAAAATAACTCGGAGGGACTCGTTTGCCAAGGAGCCTGAAGATGAATGCCTGGCCATAAAAGTGGGCTCTCTTCATATTTCATAAAGCTGTGGTTCAGCTGTCTGGCAGGTTGAGGAATGAAGTTGGGATTATTTTAGGAACGTTTTATGTTGCATCCAGAAGTATCCAGTTTATTGTATAAACAGCACTCAGACTTGAATGAAGGCAACAAGCATGATTGTTTTCTCCCTTCAGAAATCCTTTTGGGAGATAACAGTTTTAGGGCTAATTGAGTATAACGTCAAATAATTATCAGCTATTGCTATACAGGAAGGAAATCCCTCTTCCATCTCTGTAGTGTGTGCCATGCATTGGGCTACTTGGGGTTGAGGAATTATTGTCTCAGTGTTACAAATGGGGAAACTGAGGCTCAGAGTGGCAGCGTGACTTGTGCAAGGCCTCAAAACAGAAAAGAAACAGGGCCAGGCGAGGTGGCTCACACCTATAATCCCAGCACTTTGGGAGGCTGAGGCAGGAGGATTGCTTGAGCTCAGGAGTTCAAGACCATCCTGGGAACATAGTGAGAACCCCGTCTCTACAAAAAATACAAAAAATTAGCCGAACATGGTGGCACGCGCCTGTAGTCCCAGCGACTTGGGAGGTTAAGGTGGGAGGATCACTTGAGCCCGGGAGGTGAAGGCTGCAGTAAGCTGTGAAGCTGTGATTGCGCCACTGCACTCCAGCCTGGGTGATGGAGTGAGACCCTGTCTCTTAAAAAAAAAGAAAAGAAAAGAAACAGACTGGGAATCAACCAAAGGACCAGGCAAGAATACTGTACACGAGACTGTCTGTATACTGTAGACTTCATTATCTAGTTTAAAACAGATTCATTCTCTTTAAATTGTGCTTTAAACATATGGAATAGTTAAGTCCCTTTAAGAAGACTTGGAAAGAAAGGCTTCTGTTACAAAAATAAAATCAGAATTAAAAAGAAAAACCCTCATTAGAACATAATAGGATCTATTCATTAAAATTATTTACTCAACATTAATTTTCTCTGCACTTGCTAATTTTAAATATTTTTAAATATTTCATAAGACAGATCTGGAATTATTCATTTATTATGGTAACACCTCAGTGTTTAATGTATTTTCCACACTTTTCTAAAGTGAAGTCTCACTTTGGTGTCGTTTTTTCTTTTCCTTTCTTTTCTATCTAAAATTAGAAGTTGGGTTAAAAGACGTGGAAATTCAGGGTCAGTGGGGAGGTGAAGCTCTCCTCAAAATGTTTTATTTTAATTCCTTGAGTTGACTTTTTTTTTTCCAATTTGATTCAGGTATAATTGTAGTATGTTACACCACACATATTTAAAATATACAATTTGGGCTGGGCGTGGTGGCTCACGCCTGCAATCCCAGCACTCTGGGTGGCCGAGGCAGGCAGATCACCTGAGGTCAGGAGTTCCAGACCAGCCTGGCCAACATGGTGAAACCCTGTCTCTACTAAAAATACAAAAAAATTAGGCAGGAGTGGTTGGTGGGGGGTAGGGGGGGTGGTGCGCCTGTAATCCCAGCTACTTGGGAGGCTGAGGCAGGAGAATCTCTTGAACCTGGGAGGTGGAGGTTGCAGTGAGCTGAGATCTCGCCATTGCACTCCAGCCTGGGCAACAAGAACAAAACTCCATCTCAAAAAAAAAAAGTATACAATTTGATCAGTTTAAAAATATTTAGTAACTCATATAGAGAGTCACGTGTTGTTTAATGACAAGGATACTTTCTGAGAAATGCACTGTGAGGCGATTTCATGGTTGCGTGAAATCATAGAGTGTATTGATACAAACCTAGATGGTGTGGTCTACTACACATTTAGGCTGGATGATGTAGCCTATTGCTCCTACGCTACAAACCTGCACAGCATGTGACTGTGCATTGCAGGCAATTGCAACACAATGGTAAGTATTCGTGTATCTAAATATATTGGCTTGGCGTGGTGGCTCATGCCTGCAATCCCAACACTTCGGGATGCCTAGGCGGGTGGATGACTTGAAGTCAGGCATTTGAGACCGGCCTGGCCAACATGGTGAAACCCCGACTCTACTAAAAAAATATAAAATTAGCTGGGTGTGGTGGTTTGTGCCTGGAGTCCCAGCTACTCAGGAGGCTGAGGCAGGAGAATTCCTTGAACCTGGGAGGCGGAGGCTGCAGTGAACTGAGATCACGCCCCTGCACTCCAGTCTGGGCGACAGAGTGAGACTCCGTCTTAAAAACAAAACAAAACAAAAATATAGGCCAAGTGTGGTGGCTCACGCCTGTAATCCCAGCACTTTGGGAGGCCTAGGCGGGTGGATCACCTGAGGTCAGGAGTTCGAGGCCAGCCTAGGCAACATGGCAAAACTCCATTTCTATAAAAAATACAAAAAATTAGCTGAGCATGGCGGTGCTTGTAGTCCCAGCTACCTGGGAGGTTGAGGTGAGAGGATTGCCCGAGCTGGAGAGGTTGAGGCTGCACTGAGCTGAGATCATACCACTGCACTCCAACCTGGGCAACAGAGTGAGACCCTGTCAAAGAAAAGAAAGAGAGTGGGGAAGAAAGAAGGAAAGAAATAAAGAGAGAGAAGGAAGGAAAGAAATAAAGAGAGAGAAGGAAGGAAAGAAAAAGAAAGAAGGAAAGAAAGAAAAGACAGGAAGGAGGGAGAGAAAGGGAGGGAGGGAGAAAGGAAGGAAGGGAGGGAGGGAGGAAGAGAAGGAGGGAGGCATTTATTTGTAGCGTGCCAAGCAAGAAGGACCAGGTAGCAAAATGCTCGAATCCTGGCTCACCCATGGCTTGCAGCAAAAGTTTTTAAAGGCAGAGATACATTTCAGAAAAGCAGAAGCTACAGGCAAAATTGTGAACGAATACACACAGGTTACACATTGGTTTAGGCCTGAAAGGGTGAGATATCTTGAAGCGAGGGCTTACTGGTCATAGGTAGACTCAACGATTTTCTGATCTGCAATTAGTTAAGGCAGAGAAGCTTTGTTTAAAACTTTGGGGTTAGCAGAGAAAAATGTTAACTGTGGGTTGTGATGCCCTCCAAGCCCCTCAGAAAGAAATGTAGACCAAAGAATGGTGCTCAGAATTGTCTTCAGTTCCCCCTTATCTCAGGCCTTCAGTGGAGGTCCAGGTTTCTGAAACACAGCTCAGGGACATATGGTAAGATGTTATCTTTAGTTTCTATAGGGAAAGCAAACATCTCTGGAACTCTTACTTTCTTGGTTTATTGTTTTAGGGTACTATTACTTTCTTTTTTTCTTTTTCTTTTTTTTTTTGAGATAGAGTTTTGCTCTTGTTGCCCAGGCTGGAGTGCAATGGCACGATCTTGGCTCACTGCAACCTCCGCCTCCTGGGTTCAAGCAATTCTCCTGCTTCAGCCTCCTGGGTAGCTGGGATTACAGGCACCCACCACCACGCCTGGCTAATTTTTGTATTTTTAATAGAGATGGGGTTTCACCATGTTGGCTAGGCTGGTCTCAAACTCCTGATCTCAGGTGCTTCCTAAAGTGCTGGGATTATAGGTGTGAGCCACTATGCGGGCCCTACTGCTACCTTTTGTTTTAACAATTGACTTATTTACTTCTGGGGCTAGCTAGATGCCTGCAATTTCCCTTGAAAGAACCAGAATTTTCCTAATTTCCATGCTGTGAGGTCCACGGGCCCCTAAAAAAGAGGTCCCTGCTCCATCTCACTTCTCAGCTGGCAGACAGCCTCTTGCCTCTCTGTGGGGATTCAAGATGTTGGCCCATCCTCCACTGTCCCCAGGTAGTCAATGACCTTGGTGGTCAGGATGGACTCTTAGGATCAGGGGGGTGTGTTTGGAGCTTTCTTGACCCCGGGAAAGCTGCAGGATGACACCTTGAATTTTCTCTGGAGTGCCGTGGGAACTGGCAGTTGCATTTAGCACTCGTTTGTCCTCTCTGCGTGCTAAGTGATTGGTGACACATGGAGGCACTGATTGTTTCTGAAGGGCTCTTTTACGAGATCTCCAATAAAGTTCTAAGCAGATCATGCCTGTTCACGGAAAGATAACACCGGTGTGAGGCCCAGGAGTTTCTCAGAAGAAATTGTAGCTGGATGAGCATTTAAGGAAGGAGATGAAGTCAGCGTTTGGAGACAATGAATTAGATGGCTGGATATGTCACCGTAATCATGAATAATAAATGAGCAGGAAGAGGCTATAATTCACAGAGTGGGAGAGGAGACTAGAAACTTGTAGTGCCTGGGGAAAGGGCGTCTCAGACATGCCTTGGACTTGTGAAAAGAAACCGTCTTGAAGAAACGCTTTTCCAAAAAAATGCCAATTATCGGGAAGAGTGTCCCTGTTTCCGAGAGACAAAGGATTTATGGCTGTAACAGAAACTCTCTCCATGCAACTCCACCCTCCTCTGTCCCTCCCCTTGTACCCTGCAAGATCTTGCCAGCCATAATTAGGGCTGTTTTGGGGACAGGCCATTGCCCCACCTTCTCAAAGGGAGGTAGGAGGTGGGACTTGACTCCAGAGGTGGGGCTTGGACACCGGACCAAACTGAGGACTAGTTAAAACAGGGCCGGGGGCCGGGTGCTGTGGCTCATGCCTGTAATCCCAGCGCTTTGGGAGGCCAAGGCGAGTGGATCACTAGAGGTCAGGAGTTTGAGACCAGCCTGGCCAACATGATGAAACCCCGGCTCTACTAGAAATACAAAAATTAGCTGGGCATGGTGGCCCGCACCTGTAATCCCAGCTACTTGGGAGGCTGAGGTGGAAGAATCGCCTGAACCCGGGAGGCAGAGGTTGCAGTGAACCGAGATCTCACCACTGCACTCCAGGCTGGGTGACAGAGTGAGACGCCATCTCAAACAAACAAAAACAAACAAACAAAAAAACCAAAACAAAAAACAGGGACAGGGTAGAAGCAGCTTTCCATAAGACACACCCCCCAGTGCGTCATGTCAGTTTACCACTGCCATGGTAACACCTGGGCATTTCTGCCCCTTTGCATGACAATGACTCGATGACCCAAAAGTTACTACCCCTTCTCTAGAAACTTCTTTATAGGCCGGCGCAGTACACACCTGTAATCCCAGCACTTTGGGAGGCCAAAGCAGGTGGATCACCTGAGGTCAGAATTTTGAGACCAGCCTGGCCAACCTGGTGAAACCCCATCTCTACCAAAAAATACAAAAATTAGCCGGATGTGGTGGCACAAGCCTGTAGTCCAAGCTACTCAGGAGGCTGAGGTGGGAGGATTGCTTGAACCTGGCAGGCAGAGGTTGCAGTGAGCTGAGATTGTGCCACTGCACTCCAGCGTGGGCAACAGAGTGAGACCCTGTCTCAAAAACAAAAAAAAAAAAAAAAAGAAATTTTTTCATAAGCCACTTCCTTAATCTATATGTAATTAAAAGTAGGTGTGAATGTGACTGCAAAGCTGCCCTGAGCTGCTGCTCTCTGCCTATGGGACAGTGCGGCTCACAGGAGCAGTTATGGGGCTGTAACCCTGCAGCCTCAGTAAAGCTGTTTTCTTCTACCCTACCACTGGCTTGCCCTTGAATTCTCCTTTTTTTTTTTAAAGTACAATTTCCATTTTATTTTTCTCCAGATAATAGTCTGTCTTCAGTCTTGAAGGACTCAGTTCCTTATATGGGCTTTGGTGGGGTCATGGGGCAGCACCCCCAGGTCTAAATCGGGCTGGGGGTGTTTGGTCCTTGTGGGCTTCACGAGATGGATTCCTGACTACTTTGCTGTGAATGGCACAACCCCCACAGGAATGCAGCTTCAGATACAGCTTGGGAAGCACACAGGCATCGAGGACGCTCGCTTCAGAAATGTCCCTGACTGCTGTGGCCTCCGCTGTGTTTCGAATGACGAATGACATATTTCTTTCCTTTTTTTTTTTTTTTTTTTGAGGTGGAGTCTTGCTCTGTCACCCAGGCTGGACTGCAGTGGCACGATCTCGGCTCACTGCAACCTCCGCCTCTCGGGTTCAAGTGATTCTCCTGCCTCAGCCTCCCGAGTAGCTGGGATGAGAGGTGCCTGCCACCATGCCCCGCTAATTTTTGTATTTTTTAGTAGAGATGGGGTTTCACCATGTTGGTCAGGCTGGTCTTGAACTCCTGACCTCAGGTGATCCACCCGCCTCGGCCTTCCAAAGTGTTGGGATTACAGGCATGAGCCACCATGCCTGGCCCGAATGACGAATTTCCTAATGGCCTTGTCCTTGGGCACGTGTCGGGCACAGTTCGTGCAGTGAATAGACTGCACGTGGTCACGGCCCTTTGGGGCATAATCGTTGTTCCTTCTTTTTTTTTGTCATCTTGGAGGCCTGGACTGGAGAGAGTTGACCTTGAATTCTTTCCTGTGTGAAGCCAAGAATCCTCGCAGGCTGAGTCCCAACTTGGGGCTCGCCTGCCCTGCATCCAATGTGTGTCCTTCTAAACCTCATCCCTGCAGACAGGGATCAGGCCCTGTGATTCACAGGTGTAACAGGCCATTGCAAGGGGGAGAAGAGCTCTCAGCTGGAAAAAGGGTTTAATGAGTTTCACAAGCATAGGGAATCTGCTGTTTTGTTAGGGTCCAAGGGTTGCCACCTCAACATCTATTTAGAGCACCCCCTGGAAAAGACAAGAGTCAGCAATAAATGGGCCTTAGGTCTGTGGATCGATGCTGACCTTTAATCACTTATTCATGGTCTCCTGGGAAGCCGTGAGCAGCACAGCCTGTGTGAGAAGGTGCCAAGGGGGCCGTCTGCAACCTTGCCTGTCTTCTGGACCATTCCTACCCACAAAACAGTGTCTCCCATTTTATTATTATATTATTTTATTTATTTTGAGACAGGGCCTCACTCTGTCACTCAGGCTGGAGTACAATGGTGCAATCTGAGCTCACTGCAGCCTCAACCTCCTGGGTTCAAAGTGATCTTCCAGCCTCAGCCTCCTGAGTAGTTGGGAGTACAGGTGCACACCACCATGTCTGGCTATTTTCTTTATTTTTTGTAGAGACGGGGGTTTTGCCATGTTGTCCAGGCTGGTCTCGAACTCCTGAGCTCAAGGGATCCTCCTGCCTTTGCCTCCCAAAGTTCTGGGATTACAGGTATGTGCCTGGCCCCATTTTGTTTCTTAATTATTTTTATTTCTTTAGAGACAGGGTCTCCCTCTGTCACCCAGGCTTGCGTGCAGTGGTGTGATTATAGCTCACTGCAGCCTCAAACTCCTGGGCTCAAGTGACCCTCCCACTTCAGCCTCCTGAGTAGCTGGGACTACAGGCGTGTGCCACCATGTAAGACTAATTTTTGAAATGTTTTGTAGAGCTGGGGGTTTCGCCATTTTGCTCAGGTTGGTTTCGAACTCCTGGCCTAAAGTGAACCTCCCACCTTGGCCTCCCAAAGTGCTGGGATTCCAGGCATGAGCCACTGTGCCTGGCTCCATTTAAAATAATCCTGTCTTGACCTCCCAACTGGGCCCCATTTCTGGAATCTCTGTTGGTGTAGGGTTTCTCAGCCAGCTCTCTGCACTTGCTGAACCCATTCCTTCCCTTGCGTGTTTGCTCCCCGACACCCTGTCTCTGCCGAAATTACCCACAACCAAGTCACCACTGAGCTCTGGGTTAGTAGACCCAATGGGTCTATATTAGCCAGGGTTCTCTAGGACAGAACTAATAGGATATATAAGTTAATTCTCCTTAACTCAAACGATCACAAGGTCCCACAATAGGCCATCTGCAAGCTGAAGAGCAAGGAAGTCAGTTAGAGTCCCAAAGCTGAAGAACTTGGAGTCTTTTTTTTTTTTGAAACGGAATTTTGCTCTTTTGCCCAGGCTGGAGCGCAATGGTGCCATCTGGGCTCACTCCGCCCTCCAGGTTCATGCGATTCTCTTGCCTCAGCCTCCCGAGTAGCTGGGATTATAGGTGCCTGCCACCATGCCCGGCTAATTTTTGTATCTTTAGTAGAGACAGGGTTTTGCCATGTTGGCCAGGCTGGTCTCGAACTCCTGACCTCAGATGATCCACCCGCCTCAACCTCCCAAAGTGCTGGGATTACAGGCGTGAGCCACCACGCCCACCCCTGCTTCTTTTCTTTCTCGGCTTCTATGACCTGGCCTTCCGCTACCTTTGTGATCTTGTGCCTGGGTCTTAATTTATAAAGGTGACTGAGGGTGATGACACAGAGGAGTCAATGGTATTGAAGGAAAAGTTTAATGTTGGTCAGGCACGGTGGCACATGCCTGTAATCCCAGCACTTTGGAAGGCCGAGATGGGAGGACCGCTTGGAGCCAGGAGTTCAAGGCCAGCCTGGGCAATATGGGGAGACCTCATCTCTACAAAAAATTAAAAAATTAGCCAGGCATGTTGGTGCACACCTGTAGTCTCAGCTCTCGGGAGGCTGAGGTGGGAGGATCACTGGAGCCCAGCAGGTCGAGGCTCCAGTGAGCTGTGATGGCGCCCCTGCACTTCAGCTCTGGGTGAAAGAGTGAGACCCTGTCTCTAAAAAATAAACAAGAAAAAGCTTCATGTTATTCCCAGTTTCCCTGGAAGTGAGAGGCATGACACCCAGGCAGGCCTGCATAGGGGAAACACCCATGTGGGTCAGGAGGTAGAGGATTGTGGGGACAGCCCAGTCAGCGACCTTCCTTGCGTTTCCTGTGGGGAAGGCAGTGAAGGGTGGTAGAAACAGCTTAGGACCAGCTAGCTTGAATAAAGCCGGTGGGTTCTTGGTTATAGGAATGGTCCCTGGTTGCCTGGTACCTGGCTCTGGGTGATTTAGGGCAGGGAAAGTACTGTCTTGGTGCATGACAATCACAGGAGGTGGTTGGGAATATGGATTTGGGATTGGTTGGAGGGTTTGTGTGTCAGAAAAATCAACATTCTTCTCTTAACCAGTCAACACTCAACACAGGTAGTGTCAGATCCCATAGGCTAAAAGCTCAGTCTCACAAGACCGCACCCCGCTGACCCCGCTTCAGATGCCAATCCCAAGCTCTAGGCTATTTTACTTGTGTTTCTGACTGGCCAGCTGTAAATCGGGGTTCCCACGACCCCCTCCTCATATTCCATCAATTTGCTAGGGTGGCTCACAGAACTCGGAGAAACTCTTTCCTTCCATTTACCTATTTATTATAAAGGATATTACCAAGGATACAACCAGATGAAGAGATACATAGGGTGAGGTTGGGAAGGGTCGCAGGTGCAGGAGCTTCTGTCTGCATGGAATTGGGGTGCTCCACTCTCCAGCTACATGGATGTGACCGTGAACTGGAAGCTCTCTGAACCTTGTAGTTCAGGGATTTTTTACGGGGATTTCATCACGTAGGCATGATGGATTATTTGCCCAATCTCCAGCCCCTCTCCCCTTCCAAGAGTAGCCTCATTAGAGCAAAACACATTCCTATCACCCAGGACTTTTTAAGGGTTTTAGGGGCTATGTGTCAGAAACTAGGGTCAAAGACTAAATATTAGAAGCAAAAATGTTCCTAGCACTTTCCTAGCTCAGGAAATTACAAGGGTTTTAGGAGCTCTGTGCTAGGAACTGTGGTAAGAGTTTAAGGCCGGGCACAGTGACTCACGCCTGTAATCCCAGCACTTTGGGAGGCCAAGGTGGGTGGATCACCTGAGGTCGGGAGTTCAAGACCAGCTTGACCAACATGGGGAAACCCTGTCTCTACTAAAAATACAAAATTAGCCAGGCGTGGTGGCACACCTGTAGTCCCAGCTACGCAGGAGACTGAGGCAGGAGAATCACTTGAACCCGGGAGGCGGAGGTTGCGGTGAGCTGAGATCATGCCACTGCACTCCAGCCTGGGCAACAAGAGCAAAACGCTGCCTCAAAATATAATAATAATAAATAAATCAAACATACTGTCTGGTCTCAGTGGCTCATGCCTGTAATCCCAGTGTTTTGGGAAGCTGAGGTGGGAGGATCACTTGAGACCAGGAGTTTGTGATCAGCCTGGGCAACATAGCAAGAGCCTGTCTCTAAAAAAAAAAAGAAAAAGAAAAAAGAAAAGAAACCAAGCATATATTTCTTATTATATCATACTATCACAGTTTGTAATATATTTTTATGTGCCAGCAAAAGCTAGATTGCAGGGGAGATGCAAACAGCATTGGCTGTTAGTTCAGCCCTAAGATGAATGGAGGCCAAATAGACAGAGCCTTTTTTTTTTTAGGTGGAGTCTTGCTCTGTCACCTAGGCTAGAGTGCAGTGGCGTGATCTCAGCTCACTGCAACCTCTGCCTCCCAGGTTCAAGCGATTCTCCTGCCTCAGCCTCCCAAGTAGCTGGGATTACAGGCTCCCGCCACCATGCCTGGCTAATTTTTGTATTTTTTGTAGAGACAAGGTTATACTATGTTGGCCAGGCTGATCTTGAACTCCTGACCTCAAGCGACCCACCTGCCTTGGCCTCCCAAAGTGTTGGGATTACAGGTGTGAGCCACCACTCGTGGCCATGCCCAGCTTTTAAAAAAATTTTAGTAGAGACAAGGACTCATGTGTTGCCCAGACTGGAGTGCAGTGGTGCAACTAGAGCTCACTGCAGCCTTGAACTCCTGAGCTTAAGCCATCCTCCCACCTTGACCTCCAAAGTGCTGGAGTTACAGGCGTGAGGTGTTGTGCCTGGCCTGACCTCTCTTCTGCATCCCTCCCTAAGTCTTTAAATGTTGCCTTGTCCTACAGCTGGGTCCTCTAGAGATCTCCAATGCCTAGGCTATGGACTGGTACCAGTTCATGGCCTGTTAGGAACCAGGCTGCACAGCAGGATGGGAACAGTGGGTGAGCAAGTGTTACCACCTGAGCTCTGCCTCCTGTCAGATCAGCGCAGCATGACATTCTCATAGAGCATGAACCTCACTGTGAACTGCACATGGAAGGGATCTAGGTCACGTGCTTCTTATGAAAATCTAATGCCTGATGATCTGAAGTGGAACAGCTTCATCCTGAAACCATCACCCACCCTTGCCAAACTGGTGTATGGAAAAATTGTCTTCCACAAAAGCAGTCCCTGGTGCCAAGAAGGTTGGGGATCACTGCTCTAGCTACTCTTCTTGGGGAAGGTCTCCTAGCACCCTGGATTTAAATACCATCCTATGCTGAGACTCCAGGACACTTGGTATCCTCCATAGGACCCCAGCTCTCCATGTGATCACACTGCCTCTGCCGCAGCCCAGCCACCCACAGGGACAGGCCACAGGGCTAGGGGCAGGAAACTCCTGGAAGGCAGGAGCCTGGGTCCTGATCCTGGGTCAGTCACATGCTGAGGTCTTGGCAGGTCCTTTTCCTTGTGAGGCCTCAGTTTCCCCATTTCTCCTTGGTTCATTTTTGAGTTCCAGGCTGCTATGCCAATTAAGAACTCAATTAAGGTCCAGCCACGGTGGCTTAGGCCTGTAATCCCAGCATTTTGGGAGGCTGAGGTGGGAGGATCGCTTGAGCCCAGGAGTTTGAGACAAGCATGGGCAACATAGCAAGATACCATCTCTACAAAAAAGTAAAAAATAAAAAAATTAGCCAGCTGTGGTGGCATGCACCTGTAGTCCTAGCTACTCAGGAGGCCGAGGCAGGAGGATCACTTGAGCCCAGGAGTTCAAGGCTGCTGTGAGCCATGATTGTGCCATTGCACTCCAGCCTGGGTGACAGAGCAAGACCCCATCTCTAAAATAATAATAACAATATTAATAATAATTCTCAAAACTGTAGGCAGCTTTGTTTAAATGCAACAGTTAGAACCCCAGGAGAGTTTGTGTAGAGAAGTGTCAAATGGGATGAGCTATGACACTAAACTGACCAGGTTTGAATCCTGGCTCTGGAACTTCTTAGCTGGGGCATTTTGAACCTGGTGCCTCAGTCCTGTCATCAACAAGAAGGGCAGGATTATGGCACCTCCCTGATGGAGTTGCCATAATGACCTGATGGTTTAATACATGTAGGGCTTGGAGCAGTGCCTGACACTTGGAAAGCACTCAATAAGTGCTAGTCATTAGCGTTAGCATTATAATACTTATAGTAATTACTGTTTTCCCTTCTGCTCCTTGTCCTGTGGTCTTTGTTCCTTTGAATGACTCCAGCATCCAGTGATGTCCCTAGGGTTGAGTGGTGAGAGCTGTTGTTAAACTTTCGGGAATTTTACCAGCTAGTGGATGTCACATTGGTAACTTGAAATAGGCTTTGGTGGGAGTGTTTACACAATAGGAATCAGCAGATGCTACAATCAGGTACTTACACCAGAGAGCTGGTTGTTGAACATTGACCAGCACACCCCTGCCATCATCCAACCATCCTATTACCTATGCCAGAGATAAGACATGGGAGGAAAGGTTGGGGTATGTATTGCCGCACTGCCTACCTGCCTGCCTGGCCATGGTTCTGACACTCTCCTCCTGACTGGCAGCCCGTCCTATCGCTAGGTTGTAACAGCTTTTTTTTTTTTTTTTTTTTTTTTTTTTGAATGATTTCACTCTTCTCCAGGCTGGATCAAGGATGACTTGGGTCACTGCAACTCTTCTTCTGCCTCAGCCTCCCAAGCAGCTGGGATTACAGGCATGCACCACCATGCCTGGCTAATTTTGTGTTTTTTAGTAGAGACAAGGTTTCTCCATGTTGGCCAAGCTGGTCTTGAACTCCCGACCTCAGGTGATCTGCCCACCTCTACCTCCCAAAGTGCTGGGATTACAGGCGTGAGCCACTGTGCCTGGCCTAATTTTTGTATTTTTAGAAGAGATGGGGTTTCACCATGTTGGTCAGGCTGGTCTCGAGCTCCTGACCTTGTGATCTGCCTGCCTTGGCCTCCCAAAGTGCTGGGATTACAGATGTGAGCCACCACGCCTGGCCAGTTGTAACAGCTTTTGACTGATGCTAAACCCTGGGTGTTCACTATCTATGAACTCCACTCACACCTCTGTATTCAGCCCTTTCCTCCCAGCTCCCTTCAGCTGGGCCCTCTGAGTGTGCGTTGTGTTTTTCATCAGGCTCACACCTCAGCTAGGCTGCCAGGTGCAGATTTCACTGGTGCCTGCCCATATCCCCTGCGACTTACCTTCTCAGTGCACACCGGCCTGATATCCAGCTGCCAGCAGCCACATCACCTTGCCCGAGGGCCTTCTCTGAAGCTATTCTACATCTAGGGCATTATTGCCTCCTAGAAGTCGTCCTCAGTGACTTCCAGGAATTAGTGGATAAATACATGAGCCTGCCCTCTTGGATGGGTAACTCTGAAGCACTTATGCCACATTCCAGAGAGTTCTGCAGTAGGCAAACCTTCATTGCCTACTGGGGTAACTGGCTTAACAACACTTTATTGGCCACCTTCCCTCCTGTATGACTTGGCTAGAGCTGCCATAGATTGGGTGGTTGAGCAGCAGCAATTTATTTTCTCACAGTTCTGCAGGCTGGATGTCCAGATTAAGGTGCCATCAGGGTTGGTTCCTGGTGAGGGCTCGCTTTCCGGCTTGCAGATGGCCGCCTGCTAGCTGCATCCTCCCATGGCCTCTCCTCTGGCTTTCGAGGAGAGAGAGAGAGAGATTCTGGTGTCTCTTCCTCTTATTATAAGGACATCAGACCTATGAGATTAGGGACTTACCCTTATAACCTCATTGAACTTTAATGACCTTCTTAAAAGCCCTGTCTCCAAATACAGTCTTATTGGTGGTTAGGGCTTCAATATATACATTTTGACAGGGACACCATTTACTCCAAAATACCTCCCTTGTTTCAGTGATTCCCCTGAAAGTGCTTCCTGGGATCACCTCCCAGGAAAACTTTAGGACCCTGAACCCTTGTCTTGGTTCTGCTCTAAGACAATGCTTCTCAGACTGTCCCTTCTAGACTGCAGGCTCGCTGACAACAGATGGGGGTCCTCCCACATGAAGGTCCTCCCACAAATGCTCCGCAATACAGGTGACAGGCCAGTGGGGTGAGCCCCAGCTCCTACCAAGGGGTCACAGCCTGGGGCAATCTCTGTCCTCCCATCTTTCAGCCTCTGCTGCATTCTGACCTCTTCATTAACCCCATCTGGGAGTTGCCCCCGCAAGGGCAGGGGAAGCCATCCAGGGGCTTTCATTATCTGGGTCTCAAATCTGGGGTCAGATTTAGCCAATGGGTAGGGTACAAGAAGGCCTTCTACGTCCCACCCTGGAGGGCAGAGGTCTGGGCCGTGGCTGGAACAAAGCCTGCCCTGGTGACCCCTCTCAGGCCCTGGCCCACCCCAGTCCTGCCCATGATGACAAAAGAGGGTATCCCTGTCTCTCAGGGGCCTAGGATCCTAGACACTGTGTCTGCTTTGAAGGGAAAGATGCCTCTGAGAGCGGTATGTGGCTTCACATTTATTATTGATGCAGGCTTCAGCAGCCCTTTCTTGGGCATTTCCATTCTGTATGTAAATTCCAATCCGATTTCAGAGCAACAGTGGCCCAGCACAGGCCTGTGAAAACTGTGGCTGCTTAGACAAGGCTGGACCAAGGGGGAGACATGTTCCTACCTGACCCCAAAGGACCTTGGTGTTTGGATTTTGGAGACTCAAATTACAATGCATCTGTGCCCTGTTTTGTTTTATTCTATTTGTTTAATTTTTTGAGATGGGGGTGGGGGTCTCAGTACATTGTCCAGGCCGGTCTCAAACTCCTGGGCTCAAGTGATCCTCCCTCCTTGGCCTCCCAAAGTGCTAGGATTACAGGTGTGAGCTAGTGCGCCCATCTTGTGCCCTATTTTATTTTGGGCTGGCTTTTGGGGAAGACTCTTTTTTGCCATCCAGGGTCACTTGTGGCTGGTGGGTGGGGAGGGAGGCTGATTGCAATAGGTACCTGCAAGCCCCTCCCCTCCCCTGGTGGTCTACCTGGATACAGGTCACCCTCTTGAGTTCTGGTGTTGAGGGGAAAATGTCACCCTGTGGTTTGTGAATAGTATGGGATGGGATGAAATGGGGGAGGGCTGAAGATACGTGCCCATCTGCCTGCCATGGACCATATGTGACTTTAAAAATTAAAATTAAATAAAGTATTTTATTATTTATTTATTTATTGAGATGTAGTATTGCTTTGACATCCAGGCTGGAGTGCAGTGGCACAATCTCGGCTTACTGCAACGTCTGCCTCCTGGGTTCAAGCGATTCTTGTGCCTCAGCCTCCCAAGTAGCTGGGATTATAAGGGCCTGCCACCACGCCTGGCTAATTTTTTTAAATTTTTGGTAGAGACAGGGTTTTGCCATGTTGGCCAGGTTTGTCTCAAACTCCTAACCTCAGGTGATCCGCCTGACTTGGCCTCCCAAAGTGCTGGGATTACAGGCGTGAGCCACTGCGCCCAGCCAAAATTAAATAAAATTTAAGAGGCAGTTCCTCAGTCACATTAGCCCTATTTCCAGTGCTTAGTAGCCACAGGTGGCTGCTGTATTGGACAGCACAAATATAGAACATTTCCATCCTTATAGAAAGTTCAAAATTAGCCAGGCATGGTGGTGCTTGCCTGTAGTCCCAGCTGCTCGGGAGGCTGAGGTGGGAAGATCGCTAGAGCGCAGGAGGTCAAGGCTGCAGTGAGCTGTGATTGCACCACTGCACTCCAGCCTGGGTGACAGAGTGAGACCCTGTCTCTAAACAAGAAAAGAAAGAAAGAAAAAAGAAGTTCCACTGGCCATGCTGGGCTAGTGCCTGCAGCCTTGCTTGGTTTGTATAGGTGAGCACCCGAAAGGTGGTTTTCAGCCTTCATGGAAAGGAAGGACTCCTTGGATCCTTGTTAAAAATGTAGCTACGTGGAGTGAGTGGCTCGTGGCTTGGACTCCAAGTGCCTATAGCCTTCTTATCTCCATTCTGTCCTGCCTTCTGCTGTGCTCCTGGCCTCAAAGGCTGGTCCTTCCTGGGTCACTAATGCTAGGCTGGCCCAAGGGTGGATCTGTCAGCCACTCTCAAACCCTAACTAGGGGAAGGGAATGGGAGTGGAAATGGGGTTCTGTGCTGCTGCCCTTCTGCAGAGCCTGTGTGGTTCACGGGTGATACTGCCCTGGCACTGTGTCCAGAGCAGAGCACGTGTGTCCTGGGAGAATGGCCAGAGGGTTTACAGGGAATCAGTATGTTAGACTGTTAGGGGCTAAACTGTGTCCCTTCAAAGCCCATCTGCTGAAGTCCCAATCGCCACAACCTCAGAGAATGACTGCATTTGGAGATACGGTCTAAAAAAAAAATGTAGCTACTTGGAGCCCACCCCTAGAGTTTCTCATTCCCTTGGTCTGCACTGGGCCCAGGAACTTCGATTCAAAAAACTTCCAAGGTGATTTAAAAAAACTTCTTATTTTGAGTTCACTTGAAACGTACAGAAAAGCTGTAAAAATGGTACAGAGAGTTCCCATATCCCCTCTCACCCAGCTTCGCCTCTAGCTGACGTCAAACATAACCACTGTGTAATGATCAGACCCAGAAAATTAACACACTGCAATGCTGTTAACTAAAAGACAGATTGTATTTGCATTGCATGATTTTCTATGCTAATGTTCATTTTCTGTTCCAGGATCCCTCCCAGACCACATGCATTTAGTGGTTATTTCTGTTGATTCCCTTCTAATCTGAGGTCCTCAGGAGAGTCTGATACGGTGTCTCAGGGATTTCATCTTGGGAGATGCTGAGGAACTGGGGCCCAGGATGGGCAAGGGCCAATGAGGAGAAGAGACAGAGGGAAGATGCAGGGAAGTGGCGTTTCAGAGCACAGGCTGCTGTGGTGTGTGTGAGTGTGTGTGTCGGTGTGCATGCACGTCTCTGTGCACATGTACGTGTGTCGGTATGGGGGTGCACACGTGTATCTGTGTGTGCATGCGTAGGTACAGGTATGTGTGCATGAGCATGTGTGTGCACACGTGTATCTGTGTGTGCATGCGTAGGTACATGTATGCGTGCATGAGCATGTGTGTGCACACGTGTGTCTCTGTGTGTGTACCTTCCTGTGTCTCTTGGTGTGCAAATACGTGTGCATGTGCAAAATTGGGAGGGTGATGGCTGTAGGGTGGGAGCAGGAGAAACTCCTAGAGAAAAATCCAGTATCTCTCCACTACTATGTATATATATATATATATATATAGAGAGAGAGAGAGAGAGAGAGAGAGACAGAGAGAGAGAGACTCACTCTGTCGCCCAGGCTGGAGTGCACTGGCATGATTGTGCCTTACTGCAACCTCCACCTTCCAGGTTCAAACAATTCTTGTGCCTCAGCCTCCCGAGTAGCTGGAATTACAAGCGTGTGCCACCATGCCCGGCTACTTTTTCTTTTTCCTTTTTAGTATTTTTAGTAGAGACTCTGTCTCTACAAAAAATAAGAAAATTAGCCAGCCATAGAGGGGCGTGCCTGTGGTCCTAGCTACTCAGGAGAGACTGAGGTGGGAGGATAGCTTGAGCCCAGGAGCTGGAGGCTGCATTAAGCTATGATCACATCATTGCACTCCAGCCTGGGCAACAAAGCAAGACCCTGTCTCTAAACAAACAAGAAAGAAGCAAAGGGCCGGATGTGGTGGCCCACACCTGTAATCCCAGCACTTTGGGAGGCCAAGATGGGTGGATCGCCTGAGGTCGGGAGTTCGAGACCAGCCTGACCAACACACATGCCCACCACCCAGCTTGAAATGAGAACACAGCCTGTTCATTTGACGTCCTGTGTGCCCCTCCCTCCCCCATCATAGTCTCCTGTATTCCCACAAAGTTGTTTTTGTTTTGTTTTGTTTGTTTGTTTTTGTAGAGGCAGGGTCTCACTATATTGCCCAGGCTGGTCTTGAACTCCTGGCCTCAAGAGATCCTCCCACCTCAGCCTCCCAAAGTGCTGGGATTACAGGTGTGATTTCCCCAGTGCAGCCTCCCAGCCCACTGCCCTGCACAATCCTCAGCCTCAGTGGATGGGTGTCTCTGACAGTCACAAGAGGAAAAAAAATAGGACTGTCAGTGTCTTTAATAATAGAAGAGATAAATCACTGTAATAAGACTGGAGACCATACAGGTTGCAGATCAGCTTTACAAATCACAGGCAGGAGCAGCAGCAGAACCTGGGGGGTCCCGTCCTGGGGAGCAGGATGTTGAAGGTCCATTGCAGCTTATCCAGCCAGCCACTATCAGCACGTCATTCTCGAGATTCGTGTATGCAATATTTGCTCCTCTGCCCCATTAAACAAATCTGAACCTGTTTTTGAGGGTAAGCCATAGAGGGACATAAGGACAGAAGTGACATTTATTTGCCTCACAAACAAAAGTGCCTCCTGTTTTGCAATGAGGCCATTTAGATATCTCTGGGCATGCATTTCATCATTGTCTGATTGCAAAAGTAATCCGTGTTTATTACAAAAGCTTTGGAAAATACAGAAAAGAATGAAGAGAAAATTAAAAGTCCCTATAATGTGGAGATGACTACTGTCAGCACTTCTATGCACATAAACATATTTTTAAAAAATGTGAATGAAAAACATTTATCATATATATTATGCATGTATCTGTGTATGTATGACGTATATGTGTAATATATGGATTTAGGGATACATATATTTGAGGAAAAGATTAAAGAGAAGCAGAGTTCAAGTGCGGTGGCTCACACCTGTAATCCAGCATTTTGGGAGGCCAAGGTAGGAGGATAGCTTGAGCTCAGGAGTTCGAGACCAGCCTGGGCAACATAGCGAGACACCATCTGTATATGCAAAACAAAAAGCAAGAAAACAAACAAACAAAAAACAAAAACAAAACAAAACCTAGCTGGGCATGGTGGCACATGTCTGTGGTCCCAGCTACTCGGGAGGCTGAGATGAGAAGATTGCTTAAGCTAGGGAGTTGGAGGCTGCAGTGAGCTATCATGGTGCCCCTGCACTCCAGCCTAAGTGACAGAGTGAGACCCTGTCTTTCCAAAAAAAGAAAAGAAAAAAGAAAACGAAAAGCGGAGGAATGATTGAACACAAATGAAGGATTGTGATTAACTTTGGGCAACATAGCGAGACTCTATCTTTAAAAAAAATTTAAAATTAGCTGGGCATGGTGGCACGCACCTGTGGTCCCAGCTACTTGGGAGGCTAAGGTAGGAGGATTGTTTGAGCTCGGAGTTCGAGGCTGCAGTGAGCTGTGATTGCACCACTGCACTCCAGCCTGGGTGATAGCAAAAGACCCTGTTTCTGAAAAAAAAAAAAAAAGCAACAGGTGAGCCTGGGACCTTCCAATGTGAACACATCGGGGAGAGGAGGAGGAACCAGCAGAGACTGAGAAGTGGCCTCCAGGGAGCTAGGAGGAGAACCAGGGGAGAGGGTAGGGTCCTGGAGGCCAAGAGAAGAAGTACCCAGAAGAGGGGTGCTGATGATGGGCTAGACACAATGAGGATGGAGAATCAATACTGGACTCAGCAGCTTGGGGACCCTGGCCACTGGGATGATGCCAGCTGTGGTGGATGGAGTAGGTTGACTAGTGGTCCCCCAAAAGATATATCCAGGGCCTAACCCACAGTACATATGAATATGACCTCATTTGGAAATAGGCTGTTTGCAGATGCAATTAAGTAAGGTCAGAATCTCAAGCTGGGTGCAGTGGCTCATGCCTGTAAAGCCAGCACTGTGGGAGGCCGAGGCAGGTGGATCACCTGAGGTCAGGAGTTCAAGACCAGCCTGGCCAACATGGGGAAACCCCATCTCTACTAAAAATACAAAAATTAGCTGACGTGGTGGTGGGCGCCTGGAATCCCAGCTACTTGGGAGGCTGAGGCAGCAGAATGGCTTGAACCTGGGAGGCAGAGGTTACAGTGAGCTGAGATTGCACCATTGCACTCCAGACCTGGCAACAAGAGCAAAACTCCATCTCAAAAAAAAAGTGAATCTCAAGTTGAAATCATCCTGGATTTAGGGTTGGTCCTAAATCCAATGATCCAATGATGTGTGTCCTTATAAGAGGCAGAAAAGGCTGGGCGCAGTGGCTCATGCCTGTAATCCCAGCACTTTGGGAGACCGAGGTGGGCAGATCACGAGGTCGGGAGTTCGAGACCAGCCTGGCCAATATGGTGAAACCCTGTCTCTACTAAAAATACAAAAATTAGTTGGATGTGGTGGCACGTGGCTGTAGTCCCAGCTCCTCTGGAGGCTGAGGCAGAAGAATCACTTGAACCCGGGAGGCGGAGGTTGCAGTGAGCAGAGATTGTGCCACTGCACTCCAGCCTGGGCGACAGAGCGAGATTCTGTCTCAAAAAAAAAAAAAAAAAAGCAGAAAAGACCACACACACACACACACACACATACACACACACACACACACACACACACACACACACACACACACACACACGGGGTCTTTGAAGACAGCCAGAGATTGGAAGGATACCACTGTAAGCCTGAGGTTGCCAGCGACCAGCAAAGAGCTGGGATTATAGATGTGAGCCACCGTGCCTGGCCAAGCCTGACTCTTTAAGAGGAGGGAGGGGCTGGGTGCAGTGGCTCATGCCTGTAATCCCAGCACTTTGAGAGGCTGGAGATGGGCAGATCACCTGAGGTCAGGAGTTTGAGACCAGGCTGCTCAACATGGCGAAACCCCATCTCTACTAAAAATACAAAAAATTATCCAGATGTGGCGGGCACCTGTAATCCCAGCTACTTGGGAGGCTGAGGCAGGAGAATTGCTTGAACCCAGGAGATGGAGGTTGCAGTGAGCCGAGATGGCGCCACTGCACTCCAGCCTGGGTGACAAGAGAAAAACTCTGTCAAAAAAAAAAGAAAAGAAAAAGGAAGGAGAAAGAGAGGAATTGGGAAAAAGAAATGGGGTGGTGGTGGGGGAGGGAGGTGGAGTCAGGCAGGGAGCTGTGGGTGGAGAAGCTGGTGCGTGCGTAGTGAGCCAGTGGAGGTCTAGAGACATCCTTCATGCCAGCTTCCATTTCCCCAAAATATAGTGTGATCATTTCCCATGATTTTCATATTTTATATCGTTTTGGAATTTTTAATATAAGCCAATAGATTATTGAAGACCACTCCATTATTCACTGGGTGGAACATTCTTGCGTTTTGATTGCAAGCATCATTTTCTGCCACTTCCTTGAAATGCCTTAGGCTTCCTCACACCACCTTGTACACCCTCCACTCTAGAAGCTGAGAGTGGGGGGCTCTCGGCTTGGCAGGCTCTGTGACCAGCATGGACAGGTGCCTGGTGCCCTGGGCCTGGACTAGCTATCGATTCCTGGGCAAGGGGCTTACAGCTGTCGGGATTTCAAGCAGCTCTATCTTGCAATGGCCTCATGTAGTCATTTAAACTTCCAGAATTTGATCATCACGCCTGGCATAAAAATAAAGGAGGGTGGGTGGGGAGGACAGGAAAATTTTAATGCAAACACACAAGACCACAGGCTGCAGCAGCTTGAGGCGGGAAGTGTGTTTTTGCCCCTGGCTGCAGAGTGGATTCTGGCGTTTAAGCTGATGCTTTGTGCAGCTGGGCACCTGAGCACCTGCCAATCCATCCCCCTGCTCCATCTGTCTGGGTGTAGCTGGGGAAACAGGATGGTCCCACCAGCGGTGGAAAGCCAGTCTGCTCTGGGCTGAATGTCTGTGTCCCCTCCAAATTTATGTGTTGAAGCCCTAAGTCCCAACGGGGTGGTACTAGGAGGTGGGGCCTCTGGGAGGTGATTAGGTCATGAGGGTAGAGCCCTCATGAAGGGGAGTAGCGCCCTTATAAGAAGAGGCACCAGGAGCTTGCTCTCTTTCTCACATTGTAACGATACAGTGATATCGTTTCTTGGCCTTTTGGCTAAGATCAAGTGTAAGGATACAATGAGAAGTCACCGTCTACAAGCCAGGAAGAGGGAGCTCGCTAGAACTTCCAGCTTCCAGAACTGTAAGAAATTAACAGGGCCGGGCGCAGTGGCTCAGGCCTGTAATCCCAGCACTTTGGGAGGCCCAGGCGGGCGGATCACGAGGTCAGGAGATTGAGATCGTCCTGGCTAACACGGTGAAACACTGTCTCTACTAAAAATACAAAAAATTAGCCGGGCGTGGTTGTAGGCGCCTGTAGTCCCAGCTACTTGGGAGGCTGAGGCAGGAAAATGGCCTGAACCCAGGAGGTGGAGCTTGCAGTGAGTGGAGATCGCACCACTGCACTCCAGACTGGGCGACAGAGCGAGACTCCGTCTCAAAAAAATAAAAAAGAAAAAAAGAAATTAACGGGTCGAAGCCACCTAGTCTGCGGCATTTTGTTTTGGCAGCTGGAGCTGAGCAAGTCACGGCCCTTCTGAGTGATGAAGTAAAGCCCGTGACGGGGCCTGTAACGGTGGCTGCAAGAAACCCCCACCAGGGTGGCATTTGTCCTGCTTCTCTCTGGCCCGTCTAAGGGATTTCTCCAAGGCGGTTTGGACTACACGCACATTTTGCTTGGAGCATTGACTTATAACCCCAGCCCGAGAGAGCCGTGGCGTCCTTGTGTGGGTTAATTCACTCGTTCCCTCGTTCATTAAGGGCATCCCTGAAGCGCTGCTCAGCGTCAAAGAAAACAATCGATTCTCCAGTTATTCGTCCGCCCAAGGCCAGGTTATCCGGTTAATGGACTGGAGGGATGTGAGTCCCTGTGGATTAGAGGTCCTTGTGCAGAGTGACAAAGTCGGATGAGTTCAGTCCCTGGCTGAAATAAGCCTTCCTCGTGGCTCCTTGTGAATACAGTGGACCATTCATCAATTCTGCACACCCCATGAACCCCTTCCAGAGGGGGCTGCTGGGTCTTTAGAATAATGTTTCTCAAGCCCAGGGAAAAAGCTGGGTGTCCCAGGACCCCATTTTAATCAGTGTTGCAAGCATCTGTTCCTCAAAGCCAGAGAGAATCCAACCCTTTAACCTCACCACCGCACCCTGTGTTTTTGTGTTTGCTGCAGGGCTGCCCGATCAACAGATAAATTCATTAGGTTGTATGTTTTAACCTCCACGGCTTCCCTCTTCCGCTCCCTTCCTGGCTTACAACTGGCAGGCATTCCTAATAAGCCGATCGTCTGCCTTTGGCATGCAGGGGAGCCAGCCAGGTTCTGCATTAACGGTGTGGGGTTTTCATTTTTATTTATAGTGCATGTCTGAGACAAGCCAAGTGTTGAATCGTCCAGGGTATTACGGAGCAAACATCCCTGCACATTTCAAAAATCTTCTATCTGTCTGAACAAGGGGTTGCCAAGGGGAAATTTACCTAACCAGCTGCTTTCTTTTATGATGAAGAGAAGGAGAGTGTCCAGGCTCATTGTTGGATTGGAACGTTGTCATGCGGGCACTAAAGAAGACTTTGTAAAGCGGACACGACATGTTCCCAGCCAGGGCCCAGTAGAGCAGCTCTGTCACTTCCTGCCACCCCACAAATTGTACTGATTTGCTTTAGTGGTAAAGTCACGTGCTATTTCTTTTTTTTTTAATTTTTAATTTTATTTTTCCATAAGTTATTGGGATACACGTGGTATTTGGCTACACGAGTAAGTTCTTTAGTGGAGATTTGTGAGATTTTTGGTGCACCCACCACCTGAGCAGTACACGCTGCGTCATATTTGTAGTCTTGTATTCCTCGACCCCTCCCACTCTTCCCCGCAGGTCCCCAAAGTCCATTGTGTCATTCTTACGCCTTTGCATCCTCATAGCTTAGCTCCCACATATCAGTGAGAACATACGATGTTTGCTTTTCCATTCCTGAGTTACTTCACTTGGAATAATAGTCTCCAATCTCATCCAGGTCACTGCAAATGCTGTTAATTCATTCCTTTTTATGGCTGAGTAGTATTCCATCATATATATAGCACAGTTTCTTTATCCACTTGTGAATTGATGGGCATTTGGGTTGGTTCCACGATTTTGCAACTGTGAATTGTGCTGCTACAAACATGAGTGTGCAAGTATTTTTTTTTCAAATAATGACTTCTTTTCCTCTAGGTAGATACCCAGCAGTGGGATTGCTGGATCAAACGGTGGTTCTGCTTTTAGTTCTTTAAGGAATCTCCACACTGTTTTCCATAGTGGCTGTACTAGTTTACATTCCCACCAGCAGTGTAGAAGTGTTCCCTGATCAACGCATCCACATCGACATCTACGGTTTTTTTATTTTTTGATTATGGCCATTCTTGCAGGAGTAAGGTGGTATTGCATTGAGGTTTTGATTTGCATTTCCCTGATCGTTACTGACATTAGTGATGTTGAGCTTCATGGCTATTCCTTTTGTATATATTGAGCTTTTCTTTTTTTTTTTGTAGAGATGGCATCTTGCTCTGTCACCCAGGCTGGAGTGCAGTGGTGCAATCATAGCTCACTACAGCCTGGAACTCCTGGGCTCAAATGATCCTCTTGCCTCAGCCTCATGAGTAACTGGGACTACAGGCACGTGCCACCATGCTAGCCTAATTTTATTTTATTTTATTTTATTTTATTTTATTTTATTTTATTTTATAGACACAGGGTCTTGTTCTGTTGCCTAGGCTGGTCTTGAATTCCTGGCCTCAAGTGATCCTCCCAGCTTGGCATTCCGTAATGCTGGGATTACAGGCGTGAGCCACCATGGCTAGCCCATGGCTCTTTTCTTTTCTCTTCTCTTCTCTTCTCTTCTCTTCTCTTCTCTTCCCTTCCCTTCCCTTCCCTTCCCTTCCCTTCCCTTCCCTTCCCTTCTCTTCTCTTCTCTTATTTCTTTCTCTCTTTCTTTCTCTCTCACTTTTCCTTCCTTCCTTCCTTCCTTCCTTCCTTCCTTCCTTTCTTTCTCTCTCTCTCTCTCTTTCTTTTTTCTTTAGAGTCTTGCTCTGTCACCCAGGCTGGAGTGCAGTGGTGCGATCTCGGCTCACTGCAACCTCTGCCTCCCAAGTTCAAGCGATTCTCCTGCCTCAGCTTCCCAAGTAACTGGGACTGCAGGCATGTGCCACCACACCCAGATAATTTTGTATCTTTAGTAGAGATGGGATTTCACAGGCTGATCTCAAACTCCTGACCTCAAGTGAGCCACCTGCCTTGGCCTTCCAAAGTACTGGGATTACAGGTGTGAGCCAATGCACCTGGCTGCCCATGGCTATTTCTGTATTCCAGTTCAAAATTAAAGTTAGTTTCAGTGGAGGGGCTGATAAGAGAGAAACATGTCTCTTCCCACACTTCCTTGTCTTTCAGACCTTGGTTTATTAGAGTAGGATTTCTATTCTCCCTAATTTACCTTCATGGCTGTAAGAAAAGATGAGAGGGACCAGGATCGGAGCAATCAACCTGCCTCTGTTTCTGATGGGAGGCTGGGCCTCTGGGCTGGGGAGATGTTGACCGCCTAGAGAACATTACAGAGGAAGGCACCATCATTCGCGAACATATAAAAGCCACGTGATTTCCAGTCATTTTCAGCCAGAACATCTGCTTTATTAATATTGAATGAAAGTGCTTTAGGCTGTTAAGAACACATTACTGTGAAATGTGTAAGTATAATGATCCCGTTCTTGATACAGTTTATGAGATCCCCTGTATGGGAAAACAGGCAAACGGGTACTTTTACACTTGTTTTTTTTCTCATATGGGAGTGTGATATGTAATAAGAACATAAATCTACATGGAATCATAAAAATAAAATTTACTGTCTCTTCCTGACATGAAAATCGTCTTGGATTGCATCATCCTCTTTTCTCTGTGAGATGAATCCGGGCTTATTTTGAACGTTACTGTATCCATCTGAAATATCAGTGCAACAGAGTCTAATTACAAGGGCTTGATGGACTATATTTCTGTTAGTTCTGCGATTGGCAAGGGCAGAATGATCTGGTAGCCAATTCTCCAGCATCACTCGCCTTTGTGGAGGGAAAGCGTGAGGGGGAAGATCTTACTGGAACTTAGTGTAAAGGCGTTTGGTAGTTCTGCAAACATCTGCCATCCATTGCAAACGTAGCAGCAAGCTTTGGAGGAAATGAGGGCGTGCTAATAGGGTAGCATACATCTTCATTAAGACAGATATTTGTGGGGCCTGAAAAACCGCCTTCATCCATACGCATAGCTTTTCAGGCAGGCAAGGAGTACAGGTCGTAAGAGGTGGTTGATAGAGCATTTTTTTCCCCACCAGAAATCTCTATTAACCAGCAGATCTGCACACCTAAGGTAGGAATAGTAATTCATACTCGTAACTATGGCCCTCCAGCAACAAAAAATCCTGGTGAGCCTTTGTGTGTATCAGAGCCAGATTAAATTATGGTCACCGAGGTTTTAGTGCCAAGTGCATTTTGTTCTTTTATAATTCTCTGAGAACAGGAGATCTGTGTAAGGTACACATGAATTCTCCATTAACAGGGATATCTGAGACAGAAGGGCCCTCTCCGCCAGCCTTGCTGGAGAGCAGAGTTAACTGAAATCTGCTAGAAAAAGTGACAAACCGTGGCCCAGCAAGCCTAGTTCTCCTTACTGTGGTGATAGTAGCAAATGTAGCGGTCAGGATGGGGCTGGTGTGAGCTGGCCATAGGCAGAGGGGAAGAATTCCTAACTCACTGGATGTCTCTATGGTATGGGGAAGAGCTTGTGGGCATTGGCCCCTGCAGAGTATGGCATGCAGAAATGTATCTGGGCCTCAATGGTCCATGAATATCTCATCCTTGTCCACAAGCCAAAATGTCAACCCAGTGTGGAATTTAGGGGAATTCTGAGGCCCAGTGACATAAGCAGCTGGGCAGTGTTGTTATAGGACCACCAGGTTTGTATGTCCATTGGAAAACAATAGGCCAATACATTGAGACAGCAGGATTTGCAGCAGAGACAGAGTTTAATGATTGCAGGGTACTGAGCAAGGAGATGGGAGAAGATCCTCAAATCCATCTTCCTGTGGAGTTCTGGCCTGGGTTTTTTTTTTTTTTTTTTTAGACAGGGTCTCACTCTGTCACCCAGGCTGGAGTGCAGTGGTGTGATCATAGTTCACTGTAGCCTTTACCTCTTGGGCTCAAGCAATCCTCCCACCTCAGCTCCCTGAGTAGCTGGGACTACAGGTGCATGCCAACATGCCTAGCTAATTTTTTTTTTTTTTTTTGGTAGAGATAGGGGCCTCACTATGTTGCCCAGGTTGGTCTTGAACTCCTGGACTCAAGCAATCTTCTTGCTTCAGCCTCCCAAAGTGTTGGGATTATAGGTGTGAGCCACCAAGTCTGGCCGAGTTCTGGGCTATGATTTTTAAGGGGACCATGGAGGGCAAAGGGTTGGAAAACTAGGGTCATTGATTGGGGTAAAGGAGATGAAATCATCAGGATGTGGAAACTGCATTCTTTGGTGAGTCAGCTTCTCGTGCAGTCCTTCAGACCAGTTGGTGTCAGTATGCAGGACCCGAAAGAGCATCTCAAATGGAAAACGTAATGTTTTATAATGTTCAAGTTGGTATCTATAGAGTTGTTAAGGGGACCTATAATTTTCTAACAGGGTCTACACGATTCTAGGACAATAGGCAATGCACAGCTATGTGGAAACAGGTCAGAAAGCAGGCTGAGACCTAATGACAGACGCTGAATGTGCTATAAGCTTGGTTTATTTTAATTTCTTCCCCTCCCTTCTTCCCTGATTAATTTTATAAAGTTTTTAGGGACAGTTTCAGTGTCCAAACAGAGCACTCACTGGGCCACTTGAGGCTTGCAGGGACAGCGACTTGCCCAAGTGACTCAACTTCAAAGTGGCAGAACACGATCTTAGAACCCCACCTCCTGCCATCTGGAATCTGGCTTGTCCCCCATGGCATGCAGAATTCTCTGTCCTGGCTCAGTGGTTCAGCAACAATGGTCCTCTGCTCTCTGAAGATGTCAAAGCTCACTCCTGCCTCAGGACCTTTGCACGGGTCCTTATTGCCACCTGGAATGTTTGCCTCCTTGGCATTTGCATGGCTGGCTCCTTTTGTCATCCCATTCATGGCATGGATACCACCTCAATGTTGACCTTCCCTGATTACCCAGTCTAGAGTGGCCATTGGGTCACTTTCCATCATGCCATCTTGTTTACCCCACACGTGCCCCTCACACGCTAATATTTTCTCTGGTCTTTTTTTTTCTTTTTTGAGATGGAGTCTTGCTCTGTTGCCCAGGCCAGAGTGCAGTGGTGCAATCTTGGCTCACTGCAAACTCTGCCTGCCGGGTGCAAACAATTCTCGTGCCTCAGCCTCCCGAGTAGCTGGGATTACAGGTGTGCACAACCACACTCAGCTAACTTTTGTATTTTTAGTAGAGACAAGTTTCACCATGTTGGCCAGGCTGGTCTCCCACTCTTGACCTCAAGAGGTCTGCCTGCCTCGGCCTCCCAAAGTGCTGGTATTGCAGGTGTGAGCCACTGAGCCTGGTCTTCTGGTCTTCATGTGGAGTGTATTGTCTGTCTTCATGAGGTTGGAGGATGGGCACATCTTGTTCTAAGCTGCATCTCCAATGCATCATGCACATTGCAGGTGCTCTTAAATGTGGTGGAAGGAATGAAGTAATGAATTGCTTTTGGGCAACTGTGGTTTGACCCAGAATACATCCAAATCCAGCTCTGGAGGTCCAGAGCTGTGCCCTTGACTGACAACAGGCCATCGATCCTTCACTCCCCTGTGGATGGGATGACATGGAGAAGAGTAACTTTTGGGGACAGGAAAACGCCTGAAATGTGGGTGCTGCTTCAGGCCTGGGGAAGGTGGGGTGTGCTGAGAGCAACATCTTCTAGTCAAGGTCATCAGCAACAAGGCAAGACTCAGTCAGTTGAGGCTGAGGTGAGAGGATTGCTTGAGGTCAGGAGTTCAAGACCAGCTTGGGCAACATAATGAGACCCCGTCTCTACAAAGAATTAAAAAATTAGTGGGATGTGGTAGCGTGCACCTGTAGAACCAGCTACTCCAGAGGCTGAGGTGGGAGGTTTGCTTGAGCCCAGGGGTTCAAGGCTACAGTGAGCTGTCATTGCACCATTGCATTCCAGCCTGGGCAACAGGGCGAGGCCCTAAACTCCCCCCTCCCTGGACTGCGAAACAAAGGTTTTTCACAAAATTGAGTCACAAGTGACAAAAGCAAAAAATAAAAAATAAAACTCAGGCCAGGCGTGGTGGCTCATGCCTGTAACCCCAGCACTTTGGGAGGTCGAGGTGGACAGATCATTTGAGGTCAGGAGTTCAAGACCAGCCTGGCCAATATGGTGAAACCCCATCTCTACTAAAAATACAAAAATTAGCCAGGCGTGATGGTGGCCGCCTGTAGCCCCAGATACTTGGGAGGCTGAGGCAGAAGAATCACTTGAGCCTGGGAGGCGGAGGTTGGAGTGAGCCAAGATGGCACCACTGCACTCCAGCCTGGGCAACAGGATGAGATGTTGTCTCAAAAAAAAAAAAAAAAAAAAAAGATAAAATAAAAACCAAACTCAAAACCTACCTAAGATCTCCCCAGGAATCATCTGGAGCAAGAATTAGGAGCTATGACAAAGATATCCTCAGAGAGGGTCCCAGCACTTCTCCCATGCAGGCATGGAAGAGCAGAAGGCAGAAAAATCCAAGTTCAGAACTTGGATGGGCCAGACACTTGTAATTTCAGTGCTTTGGGAGGCCAAGGTAGGAGGATCACTTGAGCCCAGGAGTTCAAGACCAGCCTGGGCAACATAGTGAGACCCTGTCTCAAAAAAAAAAAAAATTATCTGGGCATGATGGTACACACCTGTAGTCCCAGCTATTCAGGAGATTGAGGCAGGAGGGTCACTTGAGCTCAGGAGTTTGAGGCTTCTGTGAGCTATGATTGTACCCCTGCACTCCAGCCTGGGTGACAGGAAGACCTTGTCTCCAAAAAAAAAAAAAAAAAAAGAACTTGAATGAATGGAATCCAGGCAGAGTTGACTGGAGCCCAGGTCTGCCCTCTCTGCGGCTTGTCTGCATAGTGACTGACAGCTTTCCCTGGCTTCTTCTCAGGAATTGTATTAGTCCATTTTCATGCTGCTGATAAAGACATACCCGAGACTGGGAAGAAAAAGTTTAATTGGACTTACAGTTCCACGTGGCTGGGGAGGCCTGATAAGCATGGCGGAAGGCAAAAGGCACATCTTACATAGCGGCAGACAAGAGAGAATGAGAGCTAAGCAAAAGAGATTTCCCCTTATAAAACTGTCATATCTCATGAGATTTATTCACTACCATGAGAACAGTATGGGGGAAACTGCCCCCATGATTCAAATTATCTCCCACTGGCTCCCTCCCACAACACATGGGAATTATGGGAGTATAATTCAAGATGAGATTTGGGTGAGGACACAGCCAAACCATATCAGGGATACAATAAAGGCCAAATGCACCTGCAGGCACAAGTGGGCGTTGCATACGGTACAAATGTCAAATGGTTCTTACTGGACAGCCCCACCCATAAGCCGAAAATCAAGACCCAATTCCTCACGGCAGCACCAGCCTGAATGATGGCAAACATTTCTGGCTCCGGGTTGATCTTTGGAGACAGAGGCTCATGTATCTTAGACCAGTGAGAGATCACAGTCCTGCTTGAATAATAGCAATGATAGTAATAACGGGATGGCAGTACTGACAGTTTGCATTTAGGAAGAATATTCTATGGGCTGGACACTGTGCTAAACACGTTCCACATACTGCTGTATCCAACTCACACTAAAGCCATTTCACCAATGATAAAACTGTGTCTTAAAGAGATAAACTAATGTGCCTACCCAAGCTCACTTGACTGATAAGTGACAGAGTGAGGATTTGAACCCTGGAGTCTGACACCCAAGCCTCCCTAGAAGCCACCATGGCACAAGGTCTTTACTAGGGTTAAATGAGACCGAGGGAGGTCTTGTCACGTGCGGAAGAGATGGAGGGTGGCCGGAGGAGAGGCATCGCTCCCTGAGAGTGAAGATGATGACATAATTCATGGAAACGCTGTCATCTGTGGCTGGTGGTTGGAAAGGTCCCAGCTGGGTCTCCGTCTAGTGCTAATGATTTTGCAGCAACATAGGGCCTCAAAGGAGCTTAAATGCAACACTCTCCAAGTTCAAAAGGGAGAACATAAAATTTCCATCAAAGTCACATTGTAGTGAGAGCCTCCTTTTCCCTGAGGCTGATTGGACAAATTGCATTCAATACTTTTGAGTTCTTCCTGGCTAAAGATGGAGGTCATTGACAGGAACTTCTTTTCTTTTCTTTTCTTTCTTTCTTTCTTTCTTTCTTTCTTTCTTTCTTTCTTTCTTTCTTTCTTTCTTTCTTTCTTTCTTTCTTTCTTTCTTTTTCTTTTTCTTCTTTTATTTTTTTTAGACAGAGTCTTGCTCTGTTGCCCAGGCTGGAGTGCAATGGCATAATCGTGGCTCACTGCAACCTCTGCCGCCCGATTTAAGCAATTATCTTGCCTGAGTCTCCTGAGTAGCTGGGACTACAGGCACACATGACCACACCTGACTAATTTTTTTTTTTTTTTTTGTATTTTTAGTGGAGACGGGGTTTCTCCATGTTGCCCAGGCTTGTCCTGAACTCCTGAGCTCAGGCAATCTGCCTGCCTTGGCCTCCGAAAGTGCTAGGATTACAGGCATGAGCCACCGAGCCTGGCCTGGAACTTTATATATATATGTTCCATAGAGATGGAATCTCACTATATTGCCCAGGTTGGTCTCAATCTCCTGCCTTAAGTGATCCTCCTGCTTCAACTTCTCAAGTAGCTGGAACTACAGGCATGTGCTGCCATGCCTGTCTAATTTTCTAAAACAAGTTTTTTTTGTAGGGGAGTGGCATCACTATGTTGCCCATCCTGGTCTTGAACTCCTGGCCTCAAGCAATCCTCCTGCTTCAGCCTCCCAAAGCACTGGGATTACAGGCGTGAACCACCATGCCAGGCCAGGAACTTTTTTTTAAGGTTGAAGCCGGTGGCCTTGCAGGCAATACATAGTAGAGCGTAGACCCAGCAGCATAGCCAGGCTGAGCCCGCAGAGAGTCCCAGCGCATCAGGAAGGGGGATGGAGAAGCCAGACAGAGCTGGTTCAAACCCCTATCTGTGTCTTCCTTGTATGTGACCTGGGCACATTACTTAACCCTTTGTGAGCCTCAGTTTTCTCTCCTGTACAATGGGAACAATGTATCCCTTGCAGGGCTTTAATGAGGAACAAGGATATTCTATATGATATGCTTGACATTGAATTGGTTTCCAGCACAGACTATCAACTCTGCTAGGACTCTGTGCATTTTTTTTTCTTTTCTTTTTTTTTTTAGATGGAGTCACACTTTGTTGTCCAGGCTAGAGTTCAGTGGAGTGATCTTGGCTCGCTGCAACCTCTAGCTCCCAAGTTCGAGTGATTCTTGTGCCTCAGCCTCCTTAGTAGCTGGGATTGCAGGCGCCCACCATCACGCCCAGCTAATTTTTGTAGTTTATTGTAGAGACGGGGTTTCACCATGCTGGCCAGGCTAGTCTTGAATTCCTGACCTCAAGTGATCTGCCCGCCTTGGCCTCCCAAACTGTTGGGATTACAGGCATGAGCCACTGCACCTGGCTGGACTCTGTGCCTTTTGAACAAGGTGTCAGGTGGAAAAATATTTTCCTGGATGTCTGCCCTCCTGTGCAATGCTTCTGAGAGCTCTGAGCCCCACTTGCCCCGACAGAGGCACCCTGATGACCTCCCCTGCTGGTGCCCATTTGCCCTGTTCCCCTGCGGAGTGTGACCTGTGATGCAGACCAAGGAATTCCCACCATAAGTGAGTCCCCGACGGGCTGCCCCTCTTAAGAAGGCCCCATGCAGGCCGGGTGCAGTGGCTCACACCTGTAATCCCAGCACTTTGGGAGGCCAAGGTGGGAGGATCACCTGAGAGGTTGGGAGTTCGAGACCAGGCTGACCAACATGGAGAACCCCGTCTCTACTAAAAATAGAAAACTAGAGGGGCATGGTGGTGCATGCCTGTAATCCCAGCTACATGGGAGGCTGAGGCAGGAGCATTGCTTGAACCTGGGAGGCAGAGGTTGTGGTGAGCCGATATTGTGCCATTGCACTCCAGCCTGGGCAACAAGAGCAAAATTCCATCTCTCCATCTCAAAAAAAAAAAAAAAAAAAAAAGAAAGAAAAGAAAAGAAAAGGGAAAAAGAAGGCCCCATGCAAAAGGTGGTGGAGTGCGAGTAGGCTGGGGAAGCTGGGTTGATGGGCTCCTGGAGTGTGCAGAGTGATTGACACCTGGAGGCAGGAGAGAGGCTCTGGTCAGGGCCTTATGCCGGAGCTCCTGTGCTGAGGAGCTGGAGAAGGTGAATGAACGTTGTGCGGAGGGTGAGGAGGGAGTGTCTTGACAAGTGCAGACTTTTTTTTTTTTTTTTTTTTTTTGAGAACAAGGCCTCGCTCTGTCGCCCAGGCGGGAGTGCAGTGGCACAATATTGGCTCACTGCAACCTCCACCTCCCGGGTTCAAACAATTCTCCTGCCTCAGCCTCCTGAGTAGCTGGGATTACAGGTGCCCGCCACCACGTCCGGCTAGTTTTTGTATTTTTTATTAGAGATGGGGTTTCACTATGTTGGCCAGGCTGGTCTTGAACTCCTGACCTCGGGTGATCTGCCTGCCTCGGCCTCCCAAAGTGCTGGGATTACAGGCACGAGCCATCGTGACTGGCCAAGTGCAGCCTTTTGAAGTCTGTCCCTGGGTCGAATTGTGTACCCCCCAAAATTCATGTCCTTCCTGGACCTCAGAATGTGGCTTTATTTGGAAACAGGGTCATTGCAGAAGTAATGGAAGTAATGAGTTAAGGTAAAATGAGATCGTACTGTGGTAGGGGAGCCTTTGATCTGACACAACTGGTGTCGTTATCATCAGAGGAGAACACAGAGACACACAGAGGGAAGATAGCCATATGATGATAGAGGCAGAGATTAGAGTGGTGCACGCACAAGCCGCCGTCCTGCAAGGATTGCCGGCAGCCGCAGGCAGAGGTGGGCTGATCGCCTGATCCCAGGCATTCAAATCCAGCCTGGGCAACATGGCAAGACCTCATCTCTACAAAAAATGCAAACATTAGCTGGGCATGGTGGTGCAAACCTGTCGTTCCAACTACTTGAGAGGCTGAAGTGGGAGGATCACCTGAGCCTGGGGAGATTGAGGCTGCAGTGAGCCATGATTGTGCCACTGTACTGCAGCCTGAGCAAGAGTGAGACCCTTTCTCAAGAAGCCAGGAAGGAAGCAAGGAGCAGATCGTCCCCCTGAGCCCCCAAGAAGAAAACAACCTTGCAACAGCTTGAGTTTGGTGTTGTTCTGAGTCACCTAGTTTGTGTCACAGGAAACTAAGAGAGACTCTCCCAGAGGGTGTGAGGAAGAGGGTCTGCGGAGTCGGCTCTTGGGGCCCTCCAGGCAGAACAAGGAGGAGACAAGCTCTAGAAAACTGCATACATTGGATGCGACAGCAAATAAACCAATTGGTATAAGGAAGCACACAGTTTGATAGCACACAATACATTCAGAAACAGTTTCCCATAGGCATGAAAATATGTTTGGCATTTCAAATCAGTAGAGAAAAAGTGGGATTATCCAAGACATAGTATTGAGATAACTTAGCACAGTCTGAAAAACATGAAACTGGGGTCCCTCCATTGCTCCTTATGTAAAAGTGAATTCTAGATGGATCAGATAATTAAATGTCTTATCAAAAAAAAAAACAAAGCCACAGCTGCCAGGATGGTGGAATAGACATACTTTTCACAATTCCTCCTGCTAAGTGCAGCTAAAACCTTTGAAGATTGGACGTAAAACAAACAGACGAAGACTGAATGGTGGGGAGAGAAGGCAGATGGGCTGGGAGTTCAGAACTCAAGGAATGGCACGGCAGTGAGGTCCCTGGGTTTTCTTCTTGTCTCATATATCCCAGACTGCGTTCTGGAGAAGCTGGCAGCCTAGAAATGCCAACAGGTACAAGTTTTGTTTTTTTTTTTTAAACACTCTAAAGCCTGCTTTTTTTAGCCAAATGACTAGAGGAAAGGGCCAGGAAAGGGACAGCCTCATGAGATTAAAAAAAAACTTTGGGCTAGAGGTGGTGGCTCCCGCCTGTAATACCAGCACTTTGGGAGGTGGAGGCAGGTGGATCACTTGATCCCAGGCATTCAAGACCAGCCTGGGCAACACAGAGAGACCTCGTCTCTACAAAAAATACAAAAATTAGCTGGACATGGTGGTGCAATCCTGTAGTTCCAGCTACTTGGGAGGCTGAGGTGGGAGGATCACCTGAACCTGGGGAGATCAAGGCTGCAGTAAGCCATGATTGTGCCACTGTACTCCAGCCTGAGTGACAGCGTGAGACTTTCACTCAAAAAAAATCCCAAAACTTTAGACAATAACCTCTGCACTCCAGCCAAATAAGGCGGAAAGCACTGAGACCCTATGCCCACTCCTGGCAAAGGCCAAGGGTAGATCTCAGACTGTCACCTTTTTTGGTTGTAATGAGGCACCCTAACCCACCCCTTCACTGAGGTGGTGGCAGAGAAGTCTCCAGTGAGGACTGATACTTGCAATCCTGCTGGGTGCTCATGAGACCCCCTCCCTCTGCAGGGTTGGTGGACACCCTTGTGGAACCTAGACTGACACCCCCACCCAGTGATAACGAGGCACCCCTTCTCCTCGCTGTTGGAGTGATTGGAAGGAGTTCTGGTAAAACAGAGGGTTTAAATAAGATCCACAGTCTTGTAACATGTTATAAGAGTGATTTCAACTTAAGAAATCACTCCTTATACCAAAATCGAGAAATATCTCAACTTGAATGAGACAAAGCAATCAACAGACACCAACACTGAGATGGCACAGCTGTTAAAATTATCTGAAATGGATTTTAAAGCTGCTGTCATAAAAATGCTTCCATAATTGTGAACACAGTTGAAACAAATGAAAATGTAGAATGTCTCAGCAAAGGAATAGGAAGTCCTGGCAAAGAAATAGAAGATATGAAAAACAACAAATGGAAATTTTATTTTTATTTTTTCTTTTTGGTTTTTGAGACAGAGTCTGGCTCTGTTGCCCAAGCTGGAGTGCAGTGGCACGATCTCAGCTCACTGCAACCTCTGCTTCCTGGGTTCAAGCAATTCTCCTGCCTCAGCCTCCTGATAGCTGGGACTACAGTCACGTGCCACCAAGCCTGGCTAATTTTTGTATTTTTAGTAGAGACGGGGGTTTCGCCATGTGGCCCGAGTGGTCTCGAACTCCTGACCTCAGGTGATCCCACCCACCTTGGCCTCCCAAAGTGCTGGGATTACAGGTGTGAGACACTGCATCCGGCCCCAAATGGAAATTTTAGAACTGAAAAATACAATAATCAAAATGAAACCTCAGTGAATGAGCTTGACCACAGAATGATGGGACAGAGGAAAGAAGTGGCAAACTTGATAAAAGAATAATAGAAATTACCCAAGCTGAACAACAGGGAGAAAATGGGCTTGTATAAAGCTTCAAGGATCCATAGGATAATAATAAAAGATCTAATATTAATGTCATAGAAGTCCTGAAAGGAGAGTAGAAAGAGGGTGGGGCTAAAAACTCTTCAAAGAAAGAATGGCTGAACCCCCACCCCCCCAACCTAATTTGATGGCAGACATAAACCTGCAGGTTGAAGAAGCTTGGTGAACAAACCCCAATCAGGAAAATGCAAAGAAATATATTCCAAGACACATCATAATCAGATTTCTAAAAAAAACTGGAACACAATGAGAGAAAATAACACTTTATCTATATGAAAAAATGATTCGAATTATAGCAGATTTCTCATTAGAAACCATAAAGCCATAAAAGAAGAAGCACAACAGTTTTCAAATGCTTACAGAAAAGAATCGTCAGCCCAGAATTCTACATGAAGTAAAAATGTCCTTTGGAAATGAAGAGGCATTTAAGACATCCTCAGATTAAGAGAAACTAAGAGATTCGGTCACCAGCCAACCTACTCTGAAATAATGGCTAACGAAAGGTCTCAGCTGGGTGCAGTGGCTCATGCCTGTAATCCCAGCAATTTTAGGGGCCAAGCCAGATGGATTGCTTGAGCTCAGGAGTTCGGAACCAGACTGAGCAACCTGGTAAAGCCCTGCATCTACAAAGAAATACAAAAATTAGCTGGGCATGGTGGTGCACACTGGTAGTCCCAGCTACTTAGGAGGCTAAGTTGGGAGGATTGCTTGAGTCCAGGAGGTTGAGGCTGTGGTGAGCCACGATCACACCATCGCACTCCAGCCTGGGTGACAGAGCAAGATCCTGTCTCAGAAAAAAGAGAATGATAAAGAATGAATCTTGGAATACCAAGAAAAAAGAAAGAAAGACAGAAAGGCTACAAATATGGGTAAATACAATATGCTTTCCTTGTATTCTTCAGTGTTCTAAGTTATGTCTGATGGTCAAGTATAACATTGATGAGGTACTCAATTTATGTAGAGGAAATATTTAAGACAATTAAATTATAAATGGGAAAGTGTAAAGGGAAGTAAAGTTTCTACATTGCCTTCAAACTGATTAAATGTTGACACTAGTAGACTATGATTCATTATGTATACATAGTAAAATATCTAAGGTAACCTTAAAAAGTATGTAAAGAGATACATTAAAAACCATAAATAAGAACAGAATTCTAAACAAATGTTCAAGTAAGGCAGAATTCTAAACAAATGTTCAAGTAACACAGGAAGGCAGAAAAAAGAAAACAGAGAAATGACATAAAAAAGAAAACAAAAAATAAAATGTCAGGCTTAAGCCCTAACAAATTATAATTACATTAAATGTAAATGGCCTAAATATACCAGTTAAAAGAGAGATATTAGCATAGCAAATTCAAAAACAGCCACTGTGGAAAATAATTTAGCAGTTTCTTAAAAATTTAAGAAACACTTACCATATGGTGTAGCAATTGCACTCTTGGATGTTTATCCTAGAGAAATGAAAACTTACATCCATGCAAAAATGGATTATTCATAGCAGCTTTATTTGTAACAGCAAAAACTGGAATAACCCTACAATTGGTGAATGGTTTAACAAACTGTGGAGCATCCATGAAATACTACTTAGCAGTAAAAAGGAATGAACCATTGATGCGGGCAACAACTTAGATGGGTCCCAAGGGCATTATGAAGATTCAGAAAAGCCAATCTCAAAAGGTCACTGAGTGTAGGATTCCGTTTGTATAAAATTCTCAAAATGACAACATTATAGCGATGAAAAACAAATTAGCCTGGGGGTAGAGGTGGTGGAGGGAAGGAGTATGAGTGTGCCTATAAAGAGATAGCATGAGGGAGATATTTGTGGTGATACACAGTTCTGTATCTTGATTGCAATGGCGGTTACACGAATCCACACAAGTGATAAAATTACATAGAACTGCAAGTACACATTGTGCCAACGTCAATTTCTAAAGCTATGTAAGCTGTAACCACTGGGAGAAACTGGGTGGGGATTATATACAACCTCTCTGTCCTATCGTGATAACGTTCTATAAATCTATAATTGTTTCAGAATAAAACATTTACAAAGAAAATAAAATTATAGAAAAAAGTATGAGTGCAATAAAATACAAAACCTAGAACTCAAAAACGAAAGAGTTGATAAATTTGACTACAGAAAATTCTAAAACTTTCATTTTGATAGAGAAGACCATAACATAAAGTCAAGAACAATGAAACACTGGGAAAACATATTTGCAAAATCTGTGGCAGACAAATGGGACAGGCCAGTTTCTCTGCTTTAAAAAGAACTTGCATAAGTCAATAAGAAAATAATAGAAAAATAGGCAAAGGATATGAATGGTCAATTTATAGTAGAATAAACACAAATGGCCAGTAAATGTGGGAAGGCTGCTCAGCCTCATTCTTAAAGAAATGTAAAACAAACAACAGTGAAATTTGTTATTCATTTATCAGGTCAACAAAAATGGAAAACTGTGATGCCTCAGGGCTGGTGAGGATGGAGGAGTAGATATTTTCCTATGTGCCAGTGGGAGTGTAAATCAGTGCACTCTTTCTGGAAGACAACTAGGAAATAATCATGAAAATTAAAAATATTCTCAGCAATAAAGTTATGCTAAAAATCTATTCTCAAGAGTATCTCAAGATACATGCCCCAGGATCTTTGTTTTGTTTTGTTTTGAGATGCTCTGTTCCCCAGGCTGGAGTGCAGTGGCACGATCTCAGCTCACTGCAACGTCCGCCTCCCGGGTTCACGCCGTTCTCCTGCCTCAGCCTCCCAAGTAGCTGGGACTACAGGTGCCCGCCACCATGCCCGGCTAATTTTTTGAATTTTTAGTAGAGACAGGGTTTCACCATGTTAGCCAGGATGGTCTCAATCTCCTGACCTCGTGATCTGCCTGTCTTGGCCTTCCAAAGTGCTGGGATTACAGGCATGAGCCATCGCGCCCGGCAGCCCCAGGATCTTTTTGTGCCAATAAATGGGTTATATGTGTAAAGCTCTTAAAATGGTGTGTGACACATAGGAAGTCCTATGTGTTTATTAGACAAAGCAACAGAAAAATTATATGTGCAAAGCTCTCAAAAAGAAACAAATAGCATGTATATGATAGGACTCCTTTTTGTATTTAAAAATATATCCACATAAATGTGAATATTTGCTTTATACATGGGTGTATGTGTATATTTCTGTATGGGAGTGGGGAGGGGAGTGTTTACTTCATTTCTCTTTATTTTATTTTTATTTTTTGTAGAGATGAGGGTCTTGCTATGTTGCCCAGGCTGGTCTCAAACTCCTGGCTTTAAGCAATCCTTCTGCCTCAGCCTTGCAAAATGTTAGGATTACAGGTGTGAACCATGCCTGGCGTGTTTACTTAATTTCTTAACTTTGTAGAAATCTGTGGTAGACTGAACCATTTTTCAGTAGTTATCTGCTCCCCTTCCTCTTCCTACTGGGTGTGAAGTAGACGTCTCTCCTTGGGTTTGGTTACGTGATTTGCGTTCAGCAATAGAATATGAGTGAGTGTTGTGCAAACAGAGGCTTTCAATGTGCTTTTGTGGTTTGGTCTGGCTTCTTGTGTTTCTGCCAATGGCCTGAGAAGAATATGCTCTACGTTATCACTGGTCCTAGACTGGGGATGATGTGGAGACCCACAAATGGAAACAGAGCTGTTCCAGCCACTTGCAGACCTGTAAGTGAAAAAAGTATTTGTCACTGAAAACCACTAAGATTTGGGGGTTCTTTGGGACGCAGCACGATTGCTCTAGTAGATGACTAATATAATATCCCTCTAAACTTTTTTTTTTTTTTGAGACGGAGTTTTGCTCTGTCGCCCAGGATGGAGTGCAGTGGTGTGATCTCAGCTCACCACAGCCTCCACCTCCCAGGTTCAAGTGATTCTTGTGCCTCAGCCTCCCGAGTAGCTGGGACTACAGGCGTACACCACCACCCCCGGCTAATTTTTATATTTTTAGTAGAGACTGGGTTTCACCCTGTTAGCCAGGCTGGTCTCAAACTCCTGACCTCAAGTGATCTGACTGCCTCAGCCTCCCAAAGTTCTGGGATTACAGGCGTGAAATACCCACCCAGCCCCCTCTAAACTTTTGATCTGTTTCTAATTTTACATATATATGTATATGTGTGTGTGCCTATATATATACATATTTTCAACATATGAATATACATGATATGAATATATAATATGAATATATATGAATATGTGATTATAAATATATATTCATATACTATATATATTCAACATATGAATATACATGATATGAATATATATGAATGTGATAAATATATATTCATATACTATATATTCAACATATAAATATATATTCAACATATGACTATATAATATGAATATATATAGGCACACATACATATATATTTTATTATTTCAGAATGTCAGCAGGAATTATCTAGGTGGAGAGATTATGGCTCATTTTGAATTTTCTTTTTCTTTTTCTTTTTTTTTTTTTAAATAGAGACAGCATCTCGCTAAGTTGCCCAGGCTGGTCTCAAACTCTTGGGCTCAAGTGATCCTCCTGACTCAGCCTCCCAAAGTGCTGGAATTACAGGCATGAGCCACCATGCCTGGCCAATTTTCTTTAAAAATTAAGCAATCTTAATAAATATCATGTTTTATAAAGGGGAGATTCAGAAGGTGGTTGAAGGAGGCGAGTCTTATTCCTGACTGTTGTGGGGAGACCTGAGGTGGCAAGGAAGACAGATGGCAGTCCTTTGCTTTTTCTCCATGTTTCTTTGCAGCACATACAGCCACCTGCACATGGGGAGCTTGGTCTGGGAGGCTGCCTGCTCCCCCTTCGAGCCTGGGTGGCATATGTCCAGGTGCCACCCCTAAGCAGAGGAGCCTTTCCTGGGGTGGTGTGCAGATGGCCGGGAGGGAGGCAAGGTGGCCCAGGGAGGAAGAGAGAAGCCCAGGAGAAGCCAGCTCAGGATACCTGTTGGACATGGCATGAGAGCGCGCTGTCTTTGGCATGTTCTGCAGGAGAAATCCATCAGAGGAAGTGAGAGTGAAGGTGGGAAACAGAACTTACCTTGTGAGCAGCCCTTCTTGCCAGCGCCACACATCCTTGTTGTCCAAATGTCAAGTGAGAAACGTATCCGTGTGCGTTGTCAGACCTCATTGCTGGGAGATGTCAGCGCTGCCCGCAACTCCACTGGGAGGGGACAACTGGGAGATCCACGTGTGGAGCCCTCCTGGACTCTGTCCCATGTGCCTCTTCCCTGGGCTGATTTTAATCTGTGTCCTTTTGCTGTAATAAGCTGTAAGTGTGAGTAGGATGCCCTTCTGAGTTCTGTGAGTCCTTCTAGCAAATTATCAAACCTGCAGGTGGTCTTGGAGACTCCCTGAACTTGCTGGGGGCGTCAGAAGTGAGAGTCCTTTTGCGGACTGTTTCCCTAAATTTCCTCTCCCTCATTTTTGGAATACATATATACACACATATATACATATATATGCATACGTATACACACATATATACATGCATATATATGTTTGTGTGTGCGTGTGTGCGTGTGTGTGTGTGTGTGCACGTGTGTATAATCTCATCCCTCGGTCCTCACAGGGCCTCTGTTTCCCTGTCTGAACCCTGTGACAGGCACAGGGCTGGTGAGAGGGCATTTAGAGGGCATTTCCAGCTTTCAGTTTGGAGAATGAGTGAAACACAGACTACTCATTATTATAGTCATTGGTTTTTATTTTTGGTCTTGATGAAAATGGGGCAATTTTTACCTTGTCATAAAGCACACACCACCATGACTTAAGTGTGCCAATTTATCAAGCTGACTTCATGCATTAATACATTTGATGGTTTGATACATTTATGACACTTTCAAAACATGTCCCCTTTGGAAAATTGTAGCGTGAAGGGAACATGTTTACCCTCTTCATACAATTATGACTAATCTGTTTTTAGGAATTGATTAGAATAGAGGCTTTTCTTGGTGGGGCAGAAAGAGGAAGGAGGTGATTTGTGTAGGAGTGGCTAGAGAAATACGGGAAGAAGAGAATACCAAGGAGGGGTCCCAGAGAGGGGACTGCAGTATCTGTGTCTGGAGTTGTGATGTGGAGAGGCATTTTCAGAAGAACCTCAGTGAAGCCCCAAAGATGGGCAGAGTGGCCCTGGACTCTGCTGATAGATGCAGAGGTAGATCCAGCGGTGCTTGGCCTCAGGGAGGCCATGGCTTCCAGGGCACTGGCATGCAGACCCTGGGCACAGACACTACAGTTGTGGTGTACATTGTTGGTGCCTACCTGTGATGGTTATTTTATTTTTTATTCTTTTTAGAAATATGGTCTCACTCTGTTGCCCAGGCTGGAGTGCAATGGCGTGACTGTACTTCACTGCAGCCTGAACTCCTGGGCTCAAGCGATCCTCCCGCCTCAGCCTCCTGAGGTATAGGACACCACACGAGGCTAATTAAATTTTTTTTTTTGTAGAGATGGAGTCTTGCTATGTTGCCCAGATTGGTCTCAAACATTGGCCTCAAGCAATCCTCCTGCCTCGACCTCCCCAAGTGCTGGGATCACAGGCATGAGCCACAGCTTCCAACCTGATGGTTAATTTTATGAGTCAACTTGATTGAGCCACAGGGTGCCTAGACATTTGGTCAAGCATCATCCTGGGTTTGTCTCTAAGAGTGTTTTTGGATGAGATTAACATTTAAGTCAGTAGGCTGGAGTAAGGCAGATTGCCTCCCCCTAATGTGGGTGGACCTCATCCAATCAATTGAAGACCTCATTAGGACAAAAAGCCTGAATAAAAGAGAACTTCTTGGCTGGGTGCGGTGGCTCACGCCTGTAATCCCAGCACTTTGGGATGACAAGGCAGGTAGATCACTTAAGGTCAGGAGTTCGAGACCAGCCTGGTCAACATGGTGAAAATCCCATCTCTACTAAAAATACAAAAGTTAGCCGAGCATGGGCTGAGTGCAGTGGCTCACGCTGGGATTACCCAGCACTTTGGGAGGCCTAGGCGAGTGGATCATGAGGTCAGGAGTTCGAGACCAGCCTGACCAACATGGTGAAACCCTGTCTCTACTAAAAATACAAAAATTAGCCAGGCGTGGTGGTGTGCGCCTGTAATCCCAGCTACTCAGGAGCCTGAGGCAGGAGAATCGCTTGAACCCAGGAGGCAGAGGTTGCAGTGAGCTGAGATTGCGCCACTGCGCTCCAACCTAGGTGACATAGTGAGACGCTGTCAAAAAAAAAAAAAAAAAAAAGCCAAGAGTGGTGGCGGGTGCCTGTAATCCCAGCTACTCAGTAGGCTGAAGCACAAGAATTGCTTGAACCCGGAGGTTGGAGGTTGCAGAGAGCCAAGATCGGGCCCCTGCACTCCAGCCTGGGCGACAGAGCGAGACTCCATCTCAAAAATAAAATAAAATAAAAAAAGAACTTCTCCTGCCTGTCTTTGAGCTTTAAGCCAGCACATTGGTCTTCTGCCTTCAGAGGTGGACTGGGACCGAATCTATACGATCAGTTCTCCTGGGCCTCCTGCCTGCAGACTACACTATCTTAGGGCTTCTCAGCCTCCCTAATTGCATGAGCCAATTCTTTATAATACATTCCTTTATATAGACGTCTTATTAGTTCTGTTTCTCTGGAGAACCCTTATGCACTACCTAAAATTCATTTCCCACTTTCCTTCAACCAGGGCCCTAAGTTGATAGAGTTGACCGCCTCCCCTCCCACAACACTGACCTTTCCCCGCTTGGACCCCAGTGAACCTGAGCCTGTGTCATTTCCCTTGGTGACTGTGATTGGTCCAGGGCTGGCCATGTGACCTAAGCTGGTCCAATCAGATGGAAGGCGAGACTCCGCACTCTGTTCCGGGATGGAGTTTTTGCTCCTCCCTTCGGTCCCTGCTATTGGGTTGGAATAGGAAACAGGGAGCTGTGATTGACACTTGCAGGCTAAACTGTGTGACAGATGCTGTGGCTTCACGGGGGGCACCAGCAACTGAGGCAAGAAGGCTAGAGCTGCAGAATGAGGGTGTGGGTCCCTGAGCCCAATTACAATATTTCTTGGGTGTCCCAGAAATATCCTGGGTGACACTGGGGGGTGCTGAGGCCAGACAGCTGTGGATTCAGAGGCACTGTAATGTGGAAATTGCTGTGATCTCATTTGTAACCCCAGACTAGTAAGGGCTGTAGACAGCTTTGGTCCCATAAGACCAAAGGAGGTCCCACCTCTTTTCATTTGCTTCCAAACTCAGGTGCCCTTTGCTTGAGAGATGCTGTTACCCAGCTCAGCTCCTGGGGGAGAAGATTCAGCTCCCGAGGCAGCTGGTCCTGAGGATGATGAGGCCTCCTGCTTGTCTTAGGCACTCACTGCATCTATGTGCCTCCGATTTGATGTCTATGACCATACAACTCTTAACGTCACATCTGCCTCTCACCTAGTTTCCCAGAAACCACACTCACAACAGGCTGTCCATCAAAGTCCTCCTGGTTCACGAGGTTCATGTCACACAGCGAAGAGAACCTCACATGTGGAGTCTTGGTTTTTCCCTAGTCCCCCTTCTTGTGATGATGAATGTCTGGTGCAGTGTTTTTTCCCTACACCTGCAAAAGTCTCTCTGTCTCTGTCTCTCTCTCTCTCTTTCTCTTTTTTTTTTTTTTTTTGAGACAGGGTCTTGCTCTGTCACTCAGGCTTGAGTGCAGCTGCATGATCTTAGGTCACTGCAGCCTCCAACTCCTGGGGTCAAGCGATCCTCCTGCTTCAGCCTCCCAAGTAGCTGAGACTACAACTGTGCACTACCACATCTGGCTAATTTTACAATTTTTTGTAGAGATGGGGTCTTGCTATGTTGCCCAGGCTGGAGTGCAGTTGCATGACCATAGCTCACTTCAGCCTCCAACTCCTGGGCTCAAGCAATCCTCATGCCTCAGCCTCATGAGCAGCTGGGACTACCATGCCCTAATGTTGGCATGCATCTGTAGTCCCAGCTACTCGTGAGGCTGATTTTTAAATATTTTGCTAGTTAAATTTTTTTTTTTTTTGTAGAGACAGGGTCTTGCTATGTTGCCCAGTCTGCAAAAGTCTCTACTCATTTTAAACATGTCCCAGGGAGGGATCTGATCATGCGCATCCAGAAACTCAGCGTTCTGGATTCATACGGTCTTCCCTGCCTCCCCCTGCACAGTGAGCCATCTGCAGTGAAAGCATTGGCCTTGGCCTTTGGGACACATGGAACACATAGTATTTATGGCAGGCCCAGTGGACTGTGCCTCATCTCCAGGGAACTCCTATCTCACAAGTGCAGGTCAGGCAGAATAAGAAAAGTGACGGTCACACCTTTCTGGTCTCAAATTCCTGAAGTCAAGGTCATCTTGTGACGGGTGTGAATGTTGCTAAAAGTGAAACAACAGGATGCAGGCCTGTGCAGGAAATGCAATTAGCACCAACACTTCTTATACCTCTCTTCTCACTTATCTAATTATTATCTAATTAAATAAGATTTTCTGCCTACAGTAGAGGCAACCATACAGACAGGGTGACTTGCTAAGCTGGGGGACTTTGGTGTGCTTGATCACACATGTATTAGTGACATGTACAGTTCTTACTTTAGACTAAAAGATAAAATATTGTCCTCCAGAATAGAATGAGAAAACAGAATTTTGATCTGTGAATTTGCTAGAATTCTTCCTTCTTTCTGTGCCACTTAGGGGTACTGATTTATTCTTTTTTTTTTTTTTTTTTTTTTGAGATAGAGTTTTGCTCTTGTTGCCCAGGCTGGAGTGCAATGGCACAATCTTGGCTCACCACAACCTCCGCCTCCCGGGTTCAAGCGATTCTCCTGCCTCAGCCTCCTGAGTAGCTGGGATTACAGGCAGGCACCACCACGCCCGGCCAATTTTGTATTTTCAGTAGAGACGGGGTTTCTCCATGTTGGTCAGGCTGGTCTCGAACTCCTGACCTCAGGTGATCCGCCCACCTAGGCGTCCCAAAGTGCTGGGATTACAGGTGTGAGCTACCGCACCTGGCCTGATTTATTCTTTAGCCCATGAGATGCAAAGAAAGTTCTTTGAATGCATCTCAGAAGCACCCCTGGACTCTGAATTCACAGAGACATCATCTTGGAACACGCACCATTGCAAGCTCTCAGGGCTGTTCTCTGGGCAGTGTTTTTTTTTGTTTTGTTTTGTTTTCCAATAAATAAATGTAAGGTAAATACTCTGAGTTTAAAATGTTTCCTTCCATTTCTCTCCTCAGTCGGCTCCCTTTCTCCCTCTTTTCTATTGAAATCTGCTTTTTAAAAAAATTTTAATTTTTTTTTGAGACATGGTTTTACTCTGTCACCCAGGCTGGAGTGCAGTGGTGTGATCATAGCTCACTGCAGCCTCAAACTCAAGGGATCCTCCCATCTTAGCCTCCCCAGTAGCTGGGACTGCAAGCCCGTGTCACCAAACCCAACTAATTTTTTGTAGAGATGGGGTTTCGCCATGTGGCGCCAGGCTGGTCTTGACCTCTGCCTCAGCCCCCCAAAGTGCTGCGATTAGAGGTATGAGCCACTGAGCCTGGCCCCAAATTATATATTAACCAGTTTGCCTTAGGTGACTCAGGGAGGAGGGAGAGCTAATGTCTTTTGAGCAGACGTTTGCAAGAAACAAAGCTCTGAAATTAGGGACCCAGTAAGTTTCTCCATTGTGATTGGTGTCTGTGGCCGTAAGTCTTGTGAAAATGTTCTGGTTAAAAAAAAAATTTACACAAACGATTTCCAATAATATAAGGCCTCAGATACAAATCGAACCAAGTGGAAGCTTAGGATAGAAAATGACAGTTTCTTGACCCCTTCCTCCCACCCCCATCCTGCTGACTCCAGGACCACCTCTCTGCACAGTTTCCCTCCACAGCTCATCTGGTAGCTGTTGCTGGAATGCTGGACAATATGCTTCTTTCTCTGTTTCTTCACTTGCCAAGAGTAACAACTGGGGCTGCGAGCAGTGGCTCATGCCTGTAATCTCAGCACTTTGGGAGGCTGAGGTGGGAGGATTGCTTGAACCCAGGAGTTTGAGACCAGCTTGGGTGACATAGTGAGACACTGTGTCTCTTTTTAAATTTTTAAAAATTAGTTGGGCATGGCGGTGCATACCTGCAGTCCCGGCTACTCAGAAGGCTGAGGGGGCAGGATTGCGTAAGGCCAGTAGTTGGAGGCTGCAGTGAGCTATGATGGCGCCAGTATACTCTAGCCTGAACAACAGAACAAGAGTCTGTCTCTAAAAATAAAAATAAGCTGGGCATGGTGGCTCACGCCTATAATCCCAGCACTTTGGGAGGCTGAGACTGGCAGATCATTTGAGGTCAGAAGTTCGAGACCAGCCTGGCCAACATGGTAAAACCCCATCTCTACTAAAAATACAACAATTAACCAGGTGTGGTGGCGGGCTCCTGTAATCCCAGCTACTTGGGACGCTGAGACAGGAGAATTGCTTGAACTTGTGAGGTAGAGGTTGCAGTGAGCCGAGATCGTGCCACTGCACTCCAGCCTGGGCAACAGAGCGAGACTCAGTCTCAAAAAACAAACAAACAAAAAATAACAAAAAACCATACAAATAAAAATAAAAAAAGGAACCACTGATGCTTGCTGTGTGGTCAATGAGGACTTAATTGCTCAATTGATCAACACCACATTCTTCCTGCCTCTGCTTCTCTCCCCGTGTGAGCTGAGAACATTCTTTTTCCTTCTTGTATTGGCTCCCTGAGTGGGGTCTTTGGACACCGTGAGGGCGTGCTGACACCCAGGCTTCCTCTGAGGGCGAGTGAGTAGGTTGCCCCGGATGCCTCCAGTCTCTGTGGGAGGAAGGCAATTCTGGGCGCTGGTTCTCTCTCTCCTGATTGCCCAGTGGTCTGCCTGGGGTTGGATGAAGGCTGCCATATTGGTCAGCACGTGGGCCAGGGAGACGGCTGGTGAAAGCGGACAGGAGCAGATGTTTCCTAATCACGCCACTCTCAGTCCCCCTTTCCCCAGCCTCTACCAGGCCGGCCTGACTGGATTCCCACGCCCCCTCCCCACCATTCCACTGAATTCCTAGTCATGACTTCCTCCCACTTTTATCACTCCATGTGGCCCCATTCATTTTCTTGTCTTCCAGAAACCCGCTGAAGTTTCTTACTCACCGGGTAAGAACTTTCTCCCCTTTCCTGTCTGCCTCCTCCCCAGGAAAACCATATCAGCCTTTTGAACAGGTCTCCAGGCGCCACGTGGAGGCCCGAGCTCCACGGCCAGACCGCCCTGGACAGACGGTCTGCGAAGAAAGCCCAGGCGTGATCTCCGATGATAGGCTGCTTGGGCCTTTCTGGGTTCCCTTTATAGATGTTCCAGACAGTTCTATTCATCCTAAACTTCCTTGCAGGTTTAATAACAATCACTCAACCTGGGGCCATTTGGGAAGTGTTGAGTCATCTTTACAACGGGGGAGATGAGGTGGTGGTTGAGTCAAGCCAAACCGCACATCCCTTCTTCCGTGAAGAGGTGCCCATGAGAACACACTTCTACATGCCTGGTTATTCCAGGAGTCAGTTCTTGTGAAAATGAATGAAAGTTTTGAATGATTCCAAAAATCTCTGTGAGCACTTTCCCTTTTTTTTTTTTTTTTTTTTGAGACAGAGTCTCGCTCTGTCACCCAGGCTGAAGTGCGGTGGTGGCACGATCTCGGCTCACTGCAGCCTCCGTCTCCTGGGTTCAAGCGATCCTCCTGCCTCAGCCTCCTGAGCAGCTGGGATTACAGGCAAGTGCCTCCATGCCCGGCTAATTTTTGTATTTTTAGTAGAGACGGGGTTTCACCATGTTGGCCAGGCCTGTCTTGAACCCTTGACCTCAAGTGATCCACCAGCCTCAGCCTCCCAAAGTGCTAGGATTACAGGCATGAGCCACCACGCCCGGCCTGGCATTATTCTATTTTCCAGGGGAAACCAGTGGGCATAGGAGGGCGGCCAGACAGATCGGGGGTGTTGCCTCAGGTCTCCAGACAGACTGGGGGTGTTGCAATTCGGTTTCTAGCGGGCTGTGGCTCTTGCATTAAGAACAACTCCGGATCCACTCCCTGGGACTCCACATCAAATCATGGCTTTCCTAATCACTTGAACCCAGGAGGTGGAGGTTGCAGTGAGCAGAGATTGTGCCACTGCACTCCAGCCTGGACAACAGAGTGGGACTCCATCTCAAACAAACAAACCAAAAAAATCATGGCTCTCCTGGTTGTATCACTTATTTCCAGTCATCAGTCTTTTTAGACTAATTCTTTTTTCTTTTTTTCTTTTCTTTCTTTTTTTTTTTTTTTTTTTGAGACGGAGTCTCGCTGTGTCACCAGGGTGCAGTGCAGTGGCGCAATCTCAGCTCACTGCAACTTCTGCCTGCCGGATTCAAGCGATTCTCCTGCCTCAGCCTCCCAAGTAGCTGGGACAACAAGTGCACACCACCATGCCCAGCTAATTTTTGTATTTTTAGTAGAGACAGAGTTTTGCCCTGTTGGCCAGGATGGTCTCCATCTCTTGACCTTGTGATCCTCCCGCCTCGGCCTCCCAAACTGCTGGGATTACAGGCATGAGCCATCATGCCTGGCCTTTGTAGACTAATTCTATTACCCCAAAAGGTTGCTGGGTGGGACCGCCACAATGAATGACAACCCTGACTCAGGGGAGTTTGGGATGGCGCCAAACAGGCGGGTGCCCACTGTTCACAGAGGAGTCTCTTCCTCTTCTCCTTACTGGATTCTTGGGTAATGCACAGACAAAAGTGCAGAAGGAAGTGTCACTGGCACTGGTTTACTGTAATTGTTTTTTCCCAAAGAGCTTTAATTAATAGAACTAAAAAAGAACAGGAATATCGGCAGGACCAAAATTGGAGGCAACGAATCCAAACTATCGAGGCTGAAAGTGTTGGCTCGGGAATACCCACTTCGTGGGGAAGAGGTGCCTTGAGGGTGAACAGGGAACCTGTCAGCTTTCCATGGGCGGGGCCTGGCTGTGAGGGGCGGGGCTCTGGATGAGAGTGGGCGGGGCTCTGGATGGGGATGCACAGGCCCTGGCTGGCAATGGGTGGAGCTCTGATGGGGTGGGTGGGGCTCTGAATAAGAATGGGTGGGGCTCTGGCTGGGAGTGGGTGCAACTCTGGACAGGGATGCACAAGGCCCTGAATGGGGATGGGTGGAGCTCTGGGTGGGGTGAGCGGGGCTCTGAATGAGAATGGGTGGGGCTCTGAATGGGGCGGGCAGGGCTCTGGATGAGAATTGGTGGCACTTTGAAAGGAGTTGGGAGGGGCCCTGGATGAGAATGGGCGTGGCTCTGATTGGGGATGCACAGGGCCTGGCTGGATTGTGTGGGGTGCTGGATGAGAGTGGGTGGGGCTCTGGATGAGAGTGGATGGGGCTCTGGATGATTGTGGGTGGGGCTCTGGCTGGGATGGGCGGGGCTCTGGATGAGAATTGATGGTGCTTTGGGAGGAGTTGGGTGGCGCCCTGGATGGGGTTGTGCAGGTCTCTGGACATGCATGGGTGTAGATCTGAACCTGTCAGCAGTGGTTGGAAGAGGGGTAATGGGAGGACAAAAGCAGGCTGTGGGAGAAGGTGTGGTTCGGGAGAGACCATAGCCTCTGGACGTAGAATCTAGCTCTGCTGCTTGTCTGCTGCATAAGATGGACAAGTCCTTTGCCCCAGTCTCCTCATCAGCAACAGTCACTTCATGTAGATCAAATGGGAAGGTGCCTGTGAGGCACTCACATGGTGCCTGGCACATGGCGGGCTCTAGGACTGGGTTCCCCTCTTTCCTTCCTCTGGGCTTCCCATTGTCTTCCCTGCAGAGGGGGTCAAGGCACATGAGCGTGTGTGCATACCTATCCCCTCCCAAGGCTTCTATGAGACTCAGTGCACCTGGATGTGTCTTCCCCTTGGGGAACATTTAATGCAACAGAAACCAGGAGACCGAGTTCTGGTTTCAGTCGTGCCACTCACTGGCCATGTGACCCTCAGCTTTCTAGACACAGTCGTCCCATCTGAAAATGACAGGTTTGAGACAAGAGAAGTTATCTCCAGCTTCCCTACAAAGCCCCCAAAGTCCTGGGTCCTTGCCTCTGGCTCCAAAATGGGGTCACATCGCGAGTCCCTGTGGGCACTGTTGGTGGGGTCCTCGCCCTTCGGCTCCCACTCAGTCCCCTGTGTCCACTTGCTTGGTTCATGGGACCTCTGGGGGTCCTCACTACAGTCCCTGCCCACTGTAGGAATGTGAAGGGCACAGGCCAGGAAGCTCCTGACCCAAGGGGAGCCAGGGAGCTGAGTTGGATGGGGAAAGTGGCTCTCCCAGGTCTGGGTGGTGCCTGTGGGGTCTGGATGGAGATGGATGCTGGGTGGCTACCTGTTCAACCCCTCCTCACCCATCCTCCTCCCCCCAGCTGGAGGCTCCCATCTTCCCCAGGTCCCTGAGGGTGGATTATCAGTGCATATGCACAGACACTGGTGTGAGTGTGTGTATGAGTGTGAGAGAGTGATATATGATGTGAGGGCAGGTGTGCATGCAGGTGTGTGAGTGTGGGAAGGTGTGTGTGAGTGTGTGCATGTGCCTGTGTGAGGGTGTCTGAGCCCTGCCCCAGCTGCACATATGCAACAGATGAAGGGAGTTACCTTGGCTATAGAGTTGGGGACTCAGATGCTTCCATGGGCTCCTCCTCCCCACCCATAGCAGCTCCCAGTGCCCTCTGTGCAGCTGGTAGATCTCTGGACTAGTGGACTTATAAACTCTAACATTCTGTAATTCCAAGATGTGAGACTCAGATGAGTCACTAGAGAAAACCTGGTAACAAAATCCCACTAAGGCACAGATGGCTGCCATGCCCTTCTTCCCAGGGGATACATTTGGGCAGAGGAGGAGTCGGGGTGCTGGTAAAGTGGGGAAGGAGGGAGTGACATGGGGTGACATGGGTACTTATGTCTGCAGGGAGCCATGGAGGGACACTGATGTCACATTCATGCAATAGGAAGGGAGAGGCCTTTCAAAAGGAAAAAAAGAAGGAGCCCCAGGTCCTAGGAGATGCCTTCAGGGGTCTGCATGCACAAAGACCTCAAATGGAGGTATCTTAGTCAGCTCAGGCTGCCATAACAAAATAGCATAGTCTGGGTGGCTTGAAAAACTGAAATTTGTCTTCTCGTGGTTCTGGAGGATGGAAGTCCAAGGTCAGGGTATAGCTTCCGGTGAGGGCTCTTTTCCTGGCTTGCAAACAGCCACCTTCTCATTGTATCTTCAAGGTAGGGGGAGAGGGAGAGAGAGAGCTCGCTGGTGTCTCTTCTTGTAAGGACACTAATCCCATCATGGGGATGCTACTCCAAGACCTCATCTAACCGTAATTATCTCCCAAAGGCCCCACTTCCAAATGCCATCATATCATGGGGTAGGGCTTCACCCTATGAATTTTGGAGTTGCAAAAACATTCAGTCCATAGCAGAGGGGTGGAAAACCACTGGGTGGCCAGAAAGGGAAGACTGAACGTAACATGACGATGGCTTTGGTAGTCACTGACAGCTTGCTATGTGTTAGGCATTGTGCTCAGAGTTCTATATATATCAGCTCCCATCACTTTTGGGGCCCAAGGTGGGATTTTTTTCCCCACACCTTGCACCCTCTGAACACAACTACCCCAAAACACAGCCATCCCAACTGAGCACCCCAATGTCCCAAATAACTCAGTGTGGTTCCCTTTAAGTCACAGACTTCCCTGGTGCATTTAAAATGATTCCATTTAGCAAAATCAATTGACCCACAACTTTTTCAGGAACACAAATATTAGCTAATGCAAAAGACAAACAGAAAGGGATATTTTATCTCCTTGCATAACTAGCTCAATAGTTTTCTTTTACCTCCCCAGAGAGGAAGCAGAGTTATATAAGTCAAGCTTTGGTGTCTCAGGATGTCTGAAGTCACTGATGGCAAAAACTTGGAGTCCTAAGAGCCAGTCAGCCATGAAACTCACTTTGTTGGTGGCAAAACAAGCAGGTTTCTAATCAACAAGCATCCATTTCTTTTCTGTTCTGTGTACTCTTCACTTTTGGGGTGGGGGTCCACACTCTTCTTGGGGTTGCCCTTTGAACACAATTAATCAGTATGTCTTTGTCCAAACTGGGGCAAGGGAGGTATTCATAGACAATAGATCACTTATTTGGATCCTAATTTGTGTGTACATCTTGCCCTATGCTTTTTCCTTCAGGTTTCATTATGGATTTAACTGTGTCCTCTATACCAGCGATCCCCAACCTTTTTGGCACCAGGGACCGGCTTAGTGAAAGACAGTTTTTCCACAGACAGGGCAAGAGATGGTTTCAGAATGATTCAAGCCCATTCCATTTATTGTGCATTTTATGTCAATTATTATTACATTGTAATAGATAATGAAATAATTCTACAACTCACCATCATGTAGAATCAGTGGGAGCCCTGAGCTTGTTTTCCTGTAATCTGGGGGTGATGGGAGACAGTGACAGATCATCAGGCATTAGATTTTCATAAGGAGGGTGCAACCTAGATCTCTCGCATGCACAGTTCACAATAGGGTTTGAGCTCCTATGAGAATCTAATGCCACTGCTTATCTGACAGGAGGCAGAGCTCAGGCCATAATGCAAGTGATGGGGAGTGACTGTAAATACAGATGAAGCAGCCAGGCATAGTGGCTCACGCCTGTAATTCCAGCTCCAGAATTACTTTGGGAGGCCGAGGTGGGTGGATCACAAGGTCAAGAGATCGAGACCATCCTGGCCAACATGGTGAACCCCCGTTTCTATTAAAAATACAAAAAAATTAGCCGGGCGTGGTGGCAGGTGCCTGTAGTCCCAGCTACTCGGGAGGCTGAGGCAGGAGAATCGCTTGAACCTGGGAGGCGGAGGTTGCAGTGAGCGGAGATCACTCCACTGCACTCCAGCCTGGCAACAGAGCAAGACTCCGTCTCAAATAAATAAATAAATAAATAAATAAATAAATAAAATACAGATGAAGCTTCACTTGCCAGCTGCTCACCTCCTGCCAGGCAGCCCTGTTCCTAACAGGCCATAGACTCCTACCTGTCTGTGGCCTGGAGATTGGGGACCCCTGCCCTACACCTCCCTGAGTCCCCAAATTCATATGTGAAAGCTCCCAGTACTTCAGGAAGTGACTCGTCTGGAAATAGAGGCAACAAGTTAAAGCAAGGTTTTTAGGGTGGTCTGTAATCCAATATGACTGATGTCCTTATAAAAAGGGGAAATTTGGGCCCAGGCACAGTGGCTCATACCTGTAATCCCAGCACTTTGGGAGGCCGAGGCAGGCAGATCACAAGGTCAAGAGATGGAGACCACCCTGGCCAACATGGTGAAACCCCGTCTCTACTAAAAATACAAAAATTAGCTGGGCGTGGTGGCGGGTGCCTGTAGTCCCAGCTACTTGGGAGGCTGAGGCAGGAGAATCGCTTGAACCCGGCAGGCAGAGGTTGCAGTGGTCTGAGATCACGCCACTGCACTCCAGCCTGGTGACAGAGCAAGGCTACGTCAAAAAAAAAAAAAAAAAAAAAAAAAGGAAATTGGAGCACAGAGACACGCATAGAGGGAAGACAGTGTGAAGAGACAGGGAGAAGACAGCCATCTACATATGAGTGAAGGAGAGAGGCCGGAGCAGATTCTCCCTAACAGCACTGGGAAGGAACCAACCCTGCCCACACCTTGATCTTGGACTTATGGCCTCCAGAATGGTGAGACAATAAATCTCTGTTGTTTAAACCATCCAGTTCATGGTACTTTGTTATGGTGGCCCCAGGAAACCAAAACTAAATTCTTTGCATTTCCTGGCTTTGAGGAATTTACAAAATGCAGTGCAGAAAATTGCACTATTGCTGGCTTTGTAAAACTCTGTTATCATAGAAGAGAGGTGCTTGGTGTTCCAGAAAGGGAGGGTGGGAGACAGGCCTTGGAGGTTGCGGAGGAGAGGTGTGTGTATTTGTGGGTGGGGGTAGGGATCCTACTTGCAGGATCCGAGGAAGGGGCATCCAGCTGTATGGTGACTTGGCCAACACTTGGTGACAGGGCTTCAGGGCTGCTGCTGGTGCAGGCAGATGAATGGGCTTGGGAAATGGGGTCTCCGAGGTGGGAAAAGATCTCTGCATCCTGGAGAGATGGCCATCTCCAAAGACAGAGCTGACAATGAATGGAGCTGCCCTGACCATAGTCGGGTGGCTCCACTCACTCTCAGATCTTGCCCCATCCAGCCTCGTTTCCTTCCTTTGAAGTGACCAGAATGCTCCGGACCTGACATGACATGCTCCCATCATGCAGGTTTGTGTGGATGGCGCTTGGGTCTCATTTCTGGGCTCAGTAGGGTGTGTGACCAGTGCAGGTTCATGGAGCCCCATGCTTGGAAAGGCCCCTCTCTTGGAGTTTAATGCTCTGTGGTTGCCATGTTGAAATTCTCAATAGTTTCATCTTTGCATTTGTGTCTTGTAAGTGAAGTCTGATGGGATGCCGAAGCTGCCCCCCAGTGTCCCCAGGACAGGTTCACCCCCTTGCTTACACGGGGCCCTCCAGATGCCCAGTGCTGCCCTCTGTTCCTGGTGGGGCCTGAGCACAGGCATGGGCTGGGACGGGGGTATTCTGTTGTCCCTTCCCTGTTACACACTTGGGGCTGCATGGAGCACCCTGATGTGGAGCCCAAGGCATCGTCATATCTGCTCCCTGCACACCCAGTGATATGCCTGAGTGTGGCCCTCTCTGTAGGCAAATCTCATGATGCCCATTCACTTTCTCCACTTGGGCTAGAAACAAGTGGGACTTTCAGAGGAAGGACATCATCTCCTCCGATGGGAGCGGCCTGTGCACCCCCAGCCTGGACATCAGGCTCCGGCAGACTGTGGCTGCAAACAGCGAAGGGTCAACTCAGATTTGTGGCAGCCCCACGACATGGGAGGCCATGGATAGGAGGAGGTAGGGGGCAGGTGGGCCAGGGGAGGCTGGTGGATGAGGCCTAGGGGGACTTCTCTTAGGGGTGAAGCCTCCATGGGCCACACATCAATGCCACCCCTACCTCATTCTGGCACAGGCTCTTGGGTGGCCCATAATTTTTTTGTTTTTTTTGAGACAGGGTCTCACTGTGTTATTGAGGCTGGAGTGCACTGGTGTAATCATAGCTCACTGCAGCCTCGACCTCCTGGACTCAAGCCATCGTCCTGCCTTAGCCTCCTGAGTAGCTAGGACTAGCAGGTGCACACCACCATGCTCAGCTGGGATCAATAAATTGCCTCAGTTGTGCCTAGGCTGTGCTGTGGCCTCTGCTCTGGGAGTGAAAGCCTGTGGCTTCCTCTAGTCTGTGATTGTTGATCCTTCCTTCCTTCCTTTTTTCTATCTCTCGCTCTCCTTCTTTCTTTTTTTTTTTTTTTGAGATGGAGTCTTGCTCTGTCCCCCAGGCTGGAGTGCAGTGGCGCGATCTCGGCTCACTGCAAGCTCCACCTCCCGGGTTCACGCCATTCTCCTGCCTCAGCCTCCCGAGTAGCTGGGACTGCAGGCGCCCGCCAACATGCCCGTCTAATTTTTTTTTGTATTTTTAGTAGAGACGGGGTTTCACCATGTTAGCCAGGATGGTCTTGATCTCCTGACCTCGTGATCCGCCCACCTCGGCCTCCCAAAGTGCTGGGATTACAGGCTTGAGCCACCACGCTCGGCCTGCCTGTCTGTGTGTGTGTCTGTCTGTCTTTCTTTCTTTCTTTCTTTCTTTCTTTCTTTCTTTCTCCTTCCTTTCTCCTTCCTTCCTTCTCTCTCTCCCTCTTTCCTTCCATATATATATTTCTTCCTTCTTTTTTTTTTTTTCTCTATTTATTTTTTTTTTTTTTCTATTGCCCAGGCTGGAGTGCAGTGGCATGATCTCAGCTCATTGCAGCCTCTGCCTCCTGGGTTCAAGCAATTCTCCTGGCTCAGCCTCCTGAATAGCTGGGATTACAGGCATGTGCCATCACGCCCGGCTGATTTTTGTATTTTTAGTAGAGACGGGGCTTCACCACGTGGGCCAGGCTGGTCTCGAACCCTTGACCTTGGTGATCTGTCTGCCTTGGCCTCCCAAAGTGCTGGGATTACAGGCATGAGCCACCACACCTGGCCCTTTCTATATATTTTTGATATATTTGTCTTTTTATTATACAAAAATAGAAACCCATACCTAATGAAGAGAGTATTGGAGTGAATGAAGGAGCCCCATGATCTCATCTCCTTGCTTTAACAGCTCATTGACAAGTTCATTAATTAGTTCCTCATCCCCCCCTTCTCCACCACCTACCACCATCAGGATTATTTTGAAACAAATCCTTAATCATATATCATTTTATCTGCAATTGGGAATTTTTTTTTTTTTTTTTGAGAGAGGGTCCAGCTCCCAGGCTGGAGTGCAGTGGCACAATCATGGCTTACTGCAGCCTCAACCGCCCAGGCTCAAGCAATCCTCCCGCCTCAGTCTCCCAAGTATTTGTGACTACAGGTGTGCACCACCATGCCCAGCTTATTTATTTATTTTTTCTTGTATGTTTTGTAGAGATGAGGTCTTGCTGTGTTGCTCAGGCTGGTCTGTAACTCCTGGGCTCAAGTAATGTGCCCACCTCGGCCTCTCAAAGTGCTGGCATGAGCCGCCATACCCTGTCAGGACTGCATTTTTAAGAAAACAAATAAATACCATCATCTCACTTAAAAAAATGTGTTAATCTCCAATATTGTTAAATAACTTGTCAGGATTCACGTCGTTTTCATTCTGTCTCTCTTCCTCCTCCTCCTTCCTCGAAAAAGGAAGCTTCCTAGGGCCAATGTAACCTATTACCACAATCCAGGTGGCTTAAGGCAACAAAAATTGATCGTCTCACAGTCTGGAGGCCAGAAGTCCAAAATCCAGGCGTCGCAGGACTAGTTCCTTCTGGAAGCTCTGAGGGACCGTCATCTTCTGCGTCTCTCCAGCTCCTGGGGTGGCCAGTAGCCTTGGTGTTCCTTAGCTTGTAGTTGCATCACTCTAGTCTCTGCCTCCATCTCCACCAGCCTCCTCCTTGTGTGTGTGTGTCTCTGTGTCTCTTCTTCTGGGGACACCAGTCCTTGGATTAGTACCCACCCTAATCCAGCAGGACCTCATTTTAACTTGATTAATGACCTCTGTAAAGATCCTATTTCCAAACAAGATCCCATACACAGGTTCGGGGGATTGGGACTTCTACATATATTTTTGGGGAACACAGTTTAACCCCCGGTGAGGCCATACCTTTGGATCAGTGGGCACGAAGGTGTCGCTTTGAGTGCTGGTGCCTACAGCCACGGCGGCCAAGGGCCCCTCTTCTGCCTGGGAGTAGAGGGGGAGAGTTAGCTTCCACCCCAGAGGCAGCCTGTGGGCATAAACCCTCTCCAACTCCTTGCTTCATAGCAGGACAGCTCTGCAGGGCAATTTTCTCACCAAAGACCCCTTAAGTCTCATCTGGCTGTGGCCTGAGATCACATCCTTGCTGGACTTCCCCTGTGCCCCATCTTTCCCCAGCCTCCATCAATAAACCGTGTCCTCTCCTCTCCAATTCCCAACTCAGGCTTTGCTTCCCAGGACCTGATCTAAGGAAATATCTCTCTTGATAGGTTCTCCCTCTATGGTTTTGACATTTTGATTTAATTTAATTTTTTAAAGAAACTAGGTCATTTGTCCTGCAGAGTCCCCATTGGCTGGATGTGGCTGATCGTACCCTGGGGTGCAGTTGGCTTTTACTGCCAGCCTCTCTCTTGCTCTGATTCACCCTTTGAGGTCTGCAGCCCCTGCCTGTGATGCAGACAGGACACCGGTGCCACAGATTCACATCCCAGGCAGCCACCAGCCCCCAGGCCCCCAGTCATGTGGATGATCAAGTAGAGCTCTGTTGAAAAACAACCCCAACAGGCCAGGCGCAGTGGCTCATGCCTGTAATCCCAGCACTTTGGGAGGCCGAGGCGGGAGGATCACTTGATGTCAGGAGTTTGAGACCAGCCTGACCAACATGGTGAAACCCCATCTCTACTAAATACAAAAAATTAGCCGGGCGTGGTGGCGCGTGCCTCTAATTCCATCTACTTGGGTGGCCGAGGCAGGAGAATCACTTGGGCCTGGGAGGTGGAGGTGGCAGTGAGCCAAGATTGCACCATTGCACTCCATCTTGGGCAATAAGAGTGAAACTCCATCTCAAAACAAAAAAGCAAAAAACAAAAAACAAAACAACAACAATAAAAAACAACCACAACAAATTCTGTAAAATATTCAAAAAGGTTAATTACAAGCCAGTGTGAGTGACCATGGCCCGAGGAACAATCTCAAGAGGTCCTGAGACAGTGTACCTAAGGGCTGGCCATGGTGCTCATGCCTGTAATACCAGCACTTTGAGAAGCCAAGGTGGGTGCATCATTTGAGTTCGGGAGTTTGAGACCAGCCTGGCCAACATGGTGAAACTCTGCCTTCACTAAAAATACAAAAATTAGCCAGGTGTGGTAGCGGGTGCCTGTATTCCTGCTACTCAGGAGGCTGAGGTAGGAGAATCACTTGAACCCAGGAGGCGGAGCTTGCAGTGAGCTGAGATCACACCACTGCACTCCAGCCTGGGCTACAGAAGGAGACTCCGTCTCAAAAAAAAAAAAAAAAGTATACCTAAGGGGGTTGGGTTATAGGTTGGTATTATACATTTTAGGGAGACAGGAATTGTAGGTAAAATTATAAATCAATACATAGAAGATGTACATTGGTTCAGCTTAAAGGGGTGGGTTATCTTGAAGCAGAGACTTACCGGTGGATTCAGAGATTTTCTGATTGGCAATTGTTTGAAAGAGTTAAGCTTTGGCTAAAGACTTGAAGTCAGCAGAAATAAATGCTTGAGTTAAGATAATGGGGTAATATGGTTTGGATCTGTGTCCCCACCCAAGTCCCAGGTTGAATTGTAATTCCCACTGCTGGAGGTGGGGCCTGCTGATATGTGATTGGATCATGGGGATGGAGTTCTCATGAATGGCTTAGCACCATCCCCCATCTTGGTTCTATAGAGTGAGTGAGTGTGCACAAGGTCTAGTTGTTTAAAAGTGTGTGGCACCTCCCTCCTCTCTCTCTTGCTCCTGTTCTGGCCATGTAAGACGTTCCTGCTTCCCCTTCCCCTTCCGCCATGATTAAAAGTTTCCTGAGGCCTCCCCAGAAAACGAGCAGGTGCTAGGACCATCCTTCCTGTACAGCCTGCAGGAGCGTGAGCCAATTAAGCCTCTTTTCCTTATAAATTACCTGGTCTCAGGTATTTCTTTTCTTTCTTTCTTTTTTTTTTTTTTTTTGAGACGAAGTCTCACTCTGTTGCCCAGGCTGGAGTGCAGTGGCATGATCTTGGCTCACTGCAACCTCTGCCTCCCAGGTTCTAGTGATTCTCCTGCCTCAGCCTCCCGAGTACTGGGATTACAGGCACCCACCACCATACCCGACTAATTTTTTTTATTTTTAGTAGAGATTGGGTTTCACCATGTTGGCCGGGCTGGTCTTGAACTCCTGACCTCAGGTAATCTGCCTGCCTTGGCCTCCCAAAGTGCTAGGATTACAGGTGTGAGCCACTGTGCCTGGCAGGTTTTTTTTTTTTTTTTAAATAGTAATGTGAGAATGAACTGATACACAGGGATTGTGGACACCAAGGTTTTTGTTATGTAGATGGAACCTCAGAGGTGGCAGCCCTCAGAGAGAAGAGGTGGTAAATGTCCCTTTTCTGACCTTAAAGGTGTCATACTCTGAGTTGATCTCTCCTAGATCTGGGAAAGTCCTGGCTTCTCTTTCTCTACAGATGCAAATTTCCCCCACCGAAGATGGCTTTGCAGGGCCATTTCAAAATATGTCAAAGAAACATATTTTGGGGTAAAATATTTTGATGTCCTTCAGGGTCTGCTATCTGTCATGTGATGCTATACCAGAGTCAGGTTGGAACTTGAGATCTTATTGCCACAAAGAGTCTGTCCTTGGTGGCGGGCGCCTGTAGTCCCAGCTACTCGGAGAGGCTGAGGCAGGAGAATGGCGTGAACCCGGGAGGCAGAGCTTGCAGTGAGCCGAGATTGCGCCACTGCACTCCAGCCTGGGTGACAGAGCGAGACTCCGTCTCAAAAAAAAAAAGAGTCTGTCCTGTCAGTCTTATGATTTCTATTTTAATGTTAATGCTGGCCAGTTGTGCCTAAATCCCAAGAGGGAGGAGGTATAATAGACATGTCCAACCTCCCTCCTTATTATGGCAGACAATTCCATTTTTCAGGTTTCTCTGGGGTCTTCTTGGCCCAGAGGGAGTCGATTGAGTCATTTGGTTGGGAGTAGTTTATTTTTGCTTTACAGCTCTGAGCCTGGGAGCAAGATGGGGGCCCTCCTGGCTGGAGTCAGGCTGAACTGCAAGGTGGGAGAGGCCTTTCAGGGCTGGCTGTGCTCATTGTGGGACTTCGACATGGGGCTGTTTACAGTTCCTGAACTACCTCTTCTCAGCTTTTCCTGTCTTACTTGGTGAGGTCTTGTGAAGTAGTGAGCCTTCTCCAGTGGATAATAGGAAACCAGGGGTTTCATGCACACCTTGCATTGTTCTGGGGGAGCATTTATCTCTAGTAGCCAGCAGGGGGTGGCATCATGTACCAAAGGCGTGAGCCTGGCCCAAGGGAGTGGGAGCAGAGGGCTTTGCAGATTTGGGAGAAGTCAAGGTCAGGTCCCCCCATGCCCCACCACTCCCTTGTGCTCCACCACAGCTCTCTGGCCTCACCACCAAGCACCATGATAGCTGGAAATGAGACTTGCAGATTTTTCTCCAAATACCTTCCAGTCCTTCACTCAGGGTGCGCATGTGGCTGGGGATGTACCATGTCTGCAGCTGGCTTGAGCAGAGGTGAGAGTAAAGGTTGTGCCGGGCAGCCCCTTGTCCACATGCATCCGAGGCCTATTTTGCTGGGCACACATTTTGGGCCTCTCATGGGGCAAACATCATCACCCAGGTTTTAAAATCAAGCGTGGCCCTGGAAGTCCTTTCTCTTGCCACTGAGAGATACAGCACCCCTGAGATGAATTAGCCGCTCTGGCATGGCCCTTCCACCATAATTCTCCGCATGGGGCTATTTGTTCTGTCTTTCTCATCTTTTCCTTTTTCTGGCTGGGATTCTGGTGCCACAGCCGCCAGCCTGGTCCCAAATCTCATACCAGGGCCACAGCCCTGAGAGGCTAATTCCGTCAGAGCCTTATTGGGTTGCAAGCTGCCCGTACAATGTCTTAGACAAGGGCATGCTGCTCTGAGATTAAATTCTTCCACGGAGACGGGGCCTGTCTTTCCTCATAAAACATGAACTTCTGTCAACGTCAGTGCCCTGGGATCTAAAGGGAGCTCTGCTGTTGAGCCTGAGGGGACAGAGACAAGGAGATGACAAAGATGCTGCTCTCTGGGACTACCTTCCTCTTGAGGGAGAGACTCCAGGCATGTGGGGAGTGAGTCCTGGGTTGGAATTCTTAGCTTCTCACCCTACTGGCTGGGTGGCTTTAGGTACCTCACTTTGCCAGCTGGAGCCCCAGAGCCCCTACCTGGGAGATGGTTCACGGCGTAATGTTGCGGTGCAAATGTAATCAGAGAAGGCAAAGTGTCTGGCACATACTTTGTGATCAAGCTGCATTTGTTCTCTCTGCTCCCAGTATCTTCCCTAAGAGTCTGAAATTCCTACTTTTCAGGGTAAAGCAAGCACAATACACTCTTCTGGGGTTTTCACTTGAGTTTAAATGGATTAAGCAACATATGAACATTCAGTCTTTTTTAATGTGGATGCTATACTCTTTTTTTCCCTTTTATTCACTCTCCATTAGAAACTGTCAGTCTAGCTGGGTGCAGTGGCTCATGCCTGTGATCCCAGCGCTGTGGGAGGGCAAGGTGGGAAGATCCCTTGAGGCCAAAAGTTTGAGACCAGCCCGGGCAACATAGTGAGACTGCATCTCTAGATGTATACATAAAAAATTAGCATGGCATGGTGGTGTGCGCCTGTAGTCCCAGCTGCTTGGGAGGCTGAGGTGAGAGGATCACTTGAATCCAGGAGGTCGAGGCTGCAGTGAGCTATGATCGTGCCACTGCACTCTGGCCTGGGTGGCAGAGTGAGACCCATCTCAAAAAAAGAAAAAAAATAATGTCAGCCCAGTCTAGGGTAGGAGTAAGGTGTGGGATGGGCAGGGTCCCTCTCCCTGACCCAACCATCAGCTGCAAACCCCTCCTCCGTCTGCCTGCTCGCGTCTGTAGTCTCAAGTCTCTTGGCTCTTGTGGTACTGTGGCTTTGGTGGAGGCTCTGGCCTTAGTGGCTACCAGAGTGTGTCCTGCTAGGAAAGAGAAGATGTTTTCGGGTGTCAGGAAGAAAACTGTGTGCAACTGGAGAGGGAGCTTGGTGTCTGGTACTGTTCTAGGTGCTTAGGACACAACAGCGTAGAGTCAGCCAACCCTCCTTCCTGGGCTCATATCCCAATGGGAAAGAACCACCAATAAACAGAAAGCATAATGCTTAAAAAGATTCTGCAGCAGCCGGGCACGGTGGCTCACACCTGTAATCCCAACACTTTGAGAAGCCAAGTGGGGGCGGATCATGAGGTCAGGGGTTCGAGACCAGTCTGGCCAACATAGTAAAACCCTGTCTCTACTAAAAATACAAAAAATTAGCTGGGGGTGGCGGCAAGCGCCTGTAATCCCAGCTACTCAGGAGGCTGAGGCAGGAGAATCGCTTGAATCCGGAAGGCGGAGGTTGCAGTGAGCCAAGATTGTGCCGCTGCACTCCAGCCCGGGTGACAGTGCGAGACTCTGTCTCAAAAAAAAAAAAGATTCTGCAGCATGCTAAAGAGTACCAAGCATCATGAGAAAAGGAAGCATCAAGCTGCTAAGAGGCTGTGAGTACAGGTAAGGGGTGAGAAGTAGCTCCTGGGGAGAGGTTGCAAAATCCTATAAGGCTGCTGGAAGGTGGGGCTCAGTGAGAAGGTGACTTATTTTTTATTTATTACTATTTTTAACATTTTTATGTATTTATTTTAGAGAAAGGGTCTCACTCTGTCAGCCGGAGAGCAGTGGAATGATCATAGCTCATTGCAGCCTCAACCTCCTGGGCTCAAGGGATCCTCCTGCCTCAGCCTCTCGAGTAGATGGGACCACAGGTGTCACCTACCACCATACGCAGCTAATTTTTTTCTTTACTTTTGGTAAAGATGGGGTCTCACCATGTTGCCCAGGCTGGTCTGGAACTCCTTGCCTCAGGCAATCCTCCTCACCTCAATCCCCCAAAGTGCTCGGATTATACCAGTGTGAGCCACCACACTTGGCCTGAAGGTGACTTTTAAACAAAGACTTGAATTACGCAAGAGGAGTAGTCAAGTGGAGATCTGGGGGAAGGGTGTCCAGGCAGAGAGAACAGTCAGTGCCAACGCCCTGGGGCAGGAGTGTGCCTGGTGTGTTTCAGGCACAGAGGTGGGAGATGAGTGAAGCCGTGAAAGGATTTTGGGTTTTACTCTGAATGAGATGGGGAGGTACTACAGGGGTTTTGTTTTGCTTTGTTTGGTTTTGAGATGGAGTCTCGCCCTGTCGCCCAGGCTGGAGTGCAATGGTGTGATCTCTGCTCACTGCAACCTCTGCCTCCCGGGTTCAAGTGATTCTCCTGCCTCAGCCTCCCAAATAGCTGGGATTATAGGCACTGCCATCATGCCTGGCTGATTTTTGTATTCTTGTAGAGACGGGGCCTCACCGTGCTGGCCAGGCTGGCCTGGAACTCCTGACCTCAGGTGTTCCACCCACCTCAGCCTCCCAAAGTGCAAGGATTACAGGTGTGAGCCACCGCGCCTGGCCTGTTTTATTTTTAAGACATAGAGTCTCACTCTGTCTCCCAGGCTGGAGTGCAGTGGCGCCATCATAGTTTACTGCAGCCTCAGCCTCTTGGGCTCAAGTGATCCCCCAACCTGGGCCTCCCAAAGTGCTGGGATCACAGGCATGAGCCACCGAGCCTGGCTGATTCAGGGCTTTGATAAAAGACATGACATTATCTGCTCTAGGGACACAAGAATAGAGCAGGTTGACCAGTTAGGAGGTGGTCACAGCGGTTCACATACGAGATGATGGCCCTAGATCTGAACTTGGGTGGCTGCAGTGAAGTGGGGAGATTGGTTTCTGGATGTATTTTTGTAAGTATTTCCAGCTGGAGTGGATGTGGGATGTGAGGGGAAGAGAAGAGTCAAGGATTATTCAAAGCTTTTGACCCAGGGGCCTGGACGAACAGAGCCGTCATCAACAAGGATGGAGAAGGTGATGTGAGAAGTTGGTTTTGGATGGAAGGCTGGGGGTTCAGTTTTGGATGGGTTGGCTGAAGGTGTCTGTTAGACAATTCCATGGAGATACTCAGTCAGAAGTTGGATATAAACATCTATCTAGAGTTTGGGAGAGACAGCCAGGTTAGGGATGTCACTAGCCCATAGATGTGAGTCACTAGCCCATAGATGGAATTTATAGACCATGAGACTGAACAAGGTCAAAGCAACAAGGATATGGGAAGAAGAGAAGAGAACAGAAGTCTGAGTCCTGGAGCCCTCCAAAGTCAAGGAGAAGAGAATAAACCAGCACAGGGGTTCAAGAAGCTGCCAATGAGGGGGTGAATGGGGGTCATTGTTGACCTTGGCAAGAGTACTGTTGGCAGAAGCCACATGTTGAAGCCCTAACCCCTATCACCTCAGAATGTGACAGTGTTTGGAGACAGGGTCTTTAAGCAGTGAATTAAGGTGAAATGAAGTCACCTTAATCTAATAGGACTGGTGTCCTTATAAAAAGAGGAGCTTGGCCGGGCACAGTGGCTCACGCCTGTAATCCCAGCACTTTGGGAGGCCAAGGCGGGCAGGTCACAAGGTCAAGAGATCGAGACCATCCTGGCCAACATGGTGAAACCCCATCTCTACTAAAAATAAAAAAATTAGCTGAGCATGTAGTCCCAGCTACTCCTCGGGAGGCTGAGGCAGAAGAATCGCTTGAACCCAGGAGGCAGAGGTTGCAGTAAGCCGAGATTGTGCCACTGCACTCAAGCCTGGTGACAGAGTGAGACTCTGTCTCAAAAAAAAAAAAGAGGAACTTAGACCCAGATGTGTGCAAAGGAAAGATGATATGAAGACACAGGGAGAAAACAGCCATCCACAAGCCAAGGAGAGAGGTCTCAGAAGGAACCAGCCCTGCTAACACCTTGATCTTGGACTTCCAGGCTCCAGAACTGTGAGACAAGACATTTCTGTTGTTTAAGCCACTCTTGTGTTGTTACAGCAGCACCAACTCCGATGGGCTTAAGAAAGTGTGGGAAGAGAGAATGGGAACAGGGGAATATGGATAACTCTTCAGAGAGATTTACTATAAACAAGAGCAAAGACAAGGAGTGGTAGCTTCCAGAGGAAGTAGGATCAAGGGATTTTTTTCCCTTTCTTTGAAACTTATTTATTTATTTATTTGATGGAAGAGATGGGAGACATAACAGCTGGTTATTTTGCTGCTGGGAATGATCGCCAGGCAAGAAAGAGTATGGAGACCACTGTTCTACTTTCTGCTTCTATGATATCAACTCTTTTTTTTATTTTTTCAAGATTTCACATAAAAGTGAGATCATGCAGTATTTGTCTTTCTGTGTCTGGCATTTGCTTTTCACTTAACATAATGACCTCTGGGTTCATCCCTGTTGCTGCAAGTGGCAGGATTCCATCCTTTTTTATGGCTGCATAGTATTCCACTGTGTATATATACCACATTTGCTTTATCCATTCCACCCATTACTGGACATTTGGGTTGACTCCACATCCTGCAGGGAGGGGGAAAGGGATGATGGGAGGATGTTGGTTAAGGATACAAAGTGATGATTAGATAGGAGGAGTAAGTTCTGGGGTTCTAATGCACAGTGGGGTGCTGATAATGGGCAGTAAGGTATATATTATAAAATAGCTAGAAGAGAGGCTTTTGAATGTTCTCACTACGAAGAAATAAGTGCATGAGGTGATGGATATGCTATCTACCCTGATTTGATTATTGTGATTATTACGCAACATATATATGTATCAAAACATCAAATCGTATCCCATAAATATGTGCAATTACAATGTGTCAGTATTTTTTTTATTTTTTTCTAAGAGACAGTCTCACTCTATTGCCCAGGCTAGAGTGCAGTGGTGTCATCACAGCTCACTGCAGCCTTGAAATCCTGGGTTCACGTGATCCTCCCGCCTCAGCCTCCTGAGTAGCTAGGATTACTACTACTAGGCATGCCAGGATCATTTTTTTACATTTTATTTCTTGTAGAGTCTTTGTATGTTGCCCAGGCTGGTCTTGAACTCCTGGCTTCAAGCTTCAAGCAATCCTCCTGCCTCAGCCTCCCAAAGCACTGGGATTACAGGCCCAGCCAAAAAAAAAAAAATTATTAAAGAAAAAAAGAAAAAAAGATTATGTAGCACCCTGTCAAGTTGAGTTATCTCTGCCTTTTGTTGTGTTTGAGCTCTTTTACCACTCTGCACGTTGTAGATAACTGATAGGATGTAAGTGATTCTCGTCCATCGAAATGCAAATGAAGTGTGTCTACTGGAAGGCAATTTATTATCACTCCATGGATAGATCAGTTTTGCATCTATTTGCAAATTTACATCAGCACTGTTTATTGTGGTGCTTTCAATCCTTCTTTAAACCATTTGTAACATCTTACTAGTTCCCACAGTAATTAATGAATTAAAGAAGATCTTTGACATGTGTTCACTTTGTATTTGTATGAGAGTCATTTTTCTACCTGAAAAAAATCCTTTAATAAGATGCTGACAGATGATAGGTGTCTTTAGATGTGCTCTTCTGATGGGTTAAATTTTTCCATGATGCTGAAGATCTGAGAAAAAGCAGACCCCTCTCTGAAACTTACCTGGGAAGTTCTGAGTTTCTGAGTTTGGGCTATTGAGAGAGACTTTTTTTTTTTTTTTTTTTTTTTTTAGGGGAGTCTCATTCTGTTGCCCAGGCTGTAGTGCAGTGGTGCAATCTCAGCTCACTGCAATCTCCGCCTCCTGGGTTCAAGCAATTCTCCTGCCTCAGTCTCCTGAGTAGCTGGGATTACAGGTGCATGCCACCACACCCAGCTGATTTTTGTATTTTTAGCAGAGACACGGCTTCACCATGCTGGCCAGGCTGGTCTTGAACTCTTGACCTCAGGTGATCCAACTGCCTTGGCCTCCCAAAGTGCTGGGATTACAGGCATGAGCCACCATGCCCGGCCTGAGAGAGACTCTTTAAGTGTACTCATAAGCTGAGTCCTGGCTAGGGGATTGACCCAAGTTTCCCAAGAGTGAAAACTCTTGGTCCTGTGTGGATTGAGGGATCCCATTTGTATTTTGGCTGCAAGTCTGTCTGGCAACACCATGATTTTTCATGCTGAAACCCCTATGGAATTCAGAAATGCCCAGCATGGTTTTTTTTAATGTTTATTAAATGTTATAAAATGCTTCAGTGTTCTAGAATCTGATTAGGTTTGACCTTGTACAGTCTCTTTAGGAATACTGCCCCTGCTTCTGAATAAATGTATGTACTTTTTGATTTGTGGCCTCCTTCTCTAGTTCTCAAAGGTCTACTCAATCTTTCAAGCTTGGACCAAGTGCTGTCTCCTTCAGGCAGCCTTCCTGGATTGCTTGCAGATTGAAGTGACTGCTCTCTACTGTATAGCTCAAATCCTCTTCCCATCCTGGTTGCATTTAGATGTTCATGTTGTTTCTTTTGGTAGATTCATTTGTTCATTCATTCATTCATTCATTCATTCATTTCTCAGAGGTTTTTGAGCACCTGCTCAAAAACAGGCACTGTGCTAGGCCTGGCATGCAGGTATAAACGCATCAAGTGCCCTCCTTCTCCGTGCCTGCATCCTTGGGCGGGCAGTGGGCTGGGCTTGTTCTCAGCACCTAACACAGCACCTGCTGCCAGGTGACAGGTGTTTGATAAATAAATAGATGCCAAGAGGCCATCTGACCACCTCTCCTGCACTTCAGCACATCTTATTTGTTTAGATTTTACCTGCTTTGCTAAATCATGCTTTAATTAACATTCTTCCTCCCTTGATGGGAGGGCAGCAGCTGCAAGGTGGTTTGGAAGCTATTAGGAATCTGTCAAGTCTCCGCAGGTACTTTAGCCTGGGGCCCTGGGGCTGCCTGGTTCCTAGGCTGGCTGCATGCCTTGGGCAATCCCCTACCTTCCCCTTCTCAGCCTCGTCTTCCTCCTCTGCCGCCTCTTGTCTCTTGGGAGCTCTGAGATGAGAGGAGTGGGCTTGCATGGGTGCATCCACGTGGCGTGGCTACCATCACTGCTCCTCGGCAAAAAAGGCTCTGCCTCCATGGCCGCTCAGCCTTGATTTGGGGCTCCTATTTTCTGAGCCGCTGAACCCTGCGCAAAGCAGCCTGTGCCCAGGCAGGGCCAGACCAGGCAGGGAGGTGACACCCTCTGCCCTCTGGGCAGCATAGCATCTGCAGGGGCCTGGATGCCTTGAAGTGAGGCTGCCTTCAGGAGAGGACAGAGGGTAGGGACGGCAGCAGGGCAGAGCCATGAACGTCACAGGGTGGGAGGCAGGCCTGCCTCCTGGTTCCCACTTTGCAGGATGACCCTGGAAGAGGGACAGGTGTGGTCTGCAGAAAAAGCATCAGTATCAGCTGGTGACTGTGGCTGAGCCCCTGTCCTCCTGGGGTCTCGCTGTGGAGTGGACACAGGAGAGGCTTCCTGACCAGCCACCTGCCACCCCTCCTGCAGTCTCACTCTGTCTGCCATGCTGGTCACTGTGTCTCGCCTGCTGGTCACCATTTAGCAATGGTCCCACATGTGAGCAGATGCTGACATGCCCATTGAATAGGGGGTCCACTGAGGGAGGGAGGTGGTGGCCGGCCCCAAGTCACAAGGGAGATGGGTGATGAGATGGTGGGCCAGGGACTGATCCTGGGGAAGGGGCTGCTCTCTCTTTATTGAACCACAAAGGCTTCAAGGTCATGGGCTCCAAAGGCTCGGTGAGACCTACAATCTAAGCCGGAGCATAGGGACAGGGCAGCCAGGGACCACCATTCTCTTCCTCCATTCCCCTTTCCCAAGGCTAGAGGAGGGTCAGTAGGCTCAAGGATGTTCCAAACTTACAGGCAAACCAGGCTGTTGTCAACATAGTAGGTTTCCTGTGTGAACATCAGGGGGCCTGGCCCAGTGGCTCACACCTGTAATCCCAGTGCTTTGGGAGGCCAAGGCAGGAGGATCACTTGAGCCCAGGAGTTGGACACCAGCCTGGGCAAAATAGCGAGACCCCCATCTCTACAAAAACATTTAAAAATTAGCTGGGCATGGTGGCACACACCTGTAGTCCCACCTACTTGGGAGGCTGAGGTGGGAAGATGGCTTGAATCCACGAGTTCAAAGCTGCAGTGAGCTATGATCACACCACTGCACTCCAGCCTGGGCGACAGAGCAAGACCCTGTCTCTAAACAAACCAACATCAGAGAGATCAGCTCTCAAAAGAGAGAGTGTATTCAGGAGTTGCAATCTGGGATACATATGCTATGACGAATCGTAGGTGCATCAAAAGAATTTGGGGCTGAGGGGAGCTTTTATTTTATTTATCTATTTTTTTTAAAGACAAGGTCTTGCTCTGTCGCCCAGGCTAGTGTGTGGTGGTGTGATCATAGCTCACTACAGCCTCAAACTCCTGGGCTCAAGTGATTCTCCTGCCTCAGCCTCTCGAGTAGCTGGGATTACAGGTGTGTAATGCCCAGCTAATTTTTATTTTTTGTAGAGACAGGGTTTTGCCATGTTGGCCAGGCTGGTCTCAAACTCCTTGCCTCAAGCAATTCTCCCATCCCAGCCTCCCAAAGTGCTGGGATTACAGGCATGAGCCACTGTGCCCAGCCAGGGAAGCTTTTGAAGACAAAAAAGGAGAGAAGTCCATGTAAACTGTTTTGAAACAAAGACATTGATTAAAGGGGCTCATTGCAGGAGCTGGCAATTACTCATTGGTAGAAGCAGCCGTCGTTGGGCAAGTGTTGTTGTGTGAGGGGCTTATTCGGAACCCTGGTTTTTTGTTTCTTTTTTTGTTTGTTTGTTTGGTTTTTTTTGGAGACGGAGTCTTGCTCTGTCACCCAGGCTGGAGTGCAGTAGCGCGATCTGGGCTCACTGCAACCTCTGTCTCCCAGGTTCAAGCGATTCTCCTGCCTCAGCCTCCCAAGTAGCTAGGATTAGAGGCACGTGCCACTGTGCCTGGCTCATTTTTGTATTTTTAGTAGAGATAGGGTTTCACCATGTTGGCCAGGCTGGTCTCGAACTCCTGACCTCAAGTAATCTGCCTGCCAAGTGCTGGGATTACAGGCGTGAGCCACCGTGCCCGGCCTGGAACCCTGGGTTTTAGAGGGGTTCCTTGCATAGTTCCCGTCGTAGGCCTATGTGCAGGCATTTTTTCATGTGTGTGTGATAAGTCCTATTACAGGCATACGCGCACGAGGGTTCCCTCTCCATGGCTTCCTGGTGGCAGGCACTGTGCTAGGTGCTGACTCTGTTTTGAGATTGGTAACGTCCACACTATATGAGTGCCCCGGGGCTGCTATAACAAAGTACCACAAACTGGGTGGCTTAAGACAACAGAAATTTATTCTCTCACAGTTCTGGAGACCAGAGGCCAGAAGTTCAAGCTGCTGGTAGGGCCATGATCCCTCCAAAGGCCCTAGGGGAGGATTCTTTGCAGTGTCTGGTGGCTCTAGGAATCCTTAGGGTCCCTTGTTTTGGGGATACATCACTCCAATCTATTTCTGCCTTTCACATGCCTTCAGCCCTGCGTGCCTCTCTTTATCTCTTTCTTCCTTTCAAGACACCAATCATTGCATCAAGATTCACCCAGGTGAGTGATCCAGATGGCCTCATTGCAACTTGATTACATCTGCAAAGACCCGTTTCCAAATAAGACCACGTTCTGAGGTTCAAAGTGGGCATGAATTTTGGCAAGGACACTATTCACATCTGTTGTTGAGGCTGGGTGTGGTGGCTCATGCCTGCAATTCCAGCACTTTGGGAGGCCGAGGCAGGAGGATTGCTTGAGGCCAGGAGTTTGAGACCAGCCTGGGCAACATACTGAGACTCTATCTGGACAGAAAATTTTAAATAATTAGCTGGGTGTGATGGTGTGCCCCTGTAGTCCCAGCTACTTGGGAGGCTGAGGCAGGAGGATCACCTGAGCCCAGGAGGTTGAGATTGCGGTGAGCGGAGATTGCACCACTGTACTCCAGTCTGGGTGACGGAGTGAGACTGTCTCAAAAAAAAAAAAAAAAAAAAAAAAAAATTAAGAGTTGCCCACGTTTCCAGGCTGCATCATGAGAACACAGGGGAGGGCCCCTCTGATCACAGCCACCCACCCGACCCTCAGCCATCCTTTCCCAGCCCAGCTGGGGACCCTGAGGCTCAGTGGCATGTGATGTTCCTGAGGCCCTGGGTCCCGCAGTGGTAGAGATGGGAGTCCCTGCTAAAGCCCTTGGAGACCTGCCTCTCCCCATAGAGTGGTCGGATTCTCCCTCACGGCGTGCCTTTGTCAGCATCCTCCAGCTTGTTGTATAAAAGTTGCCCTATAACAACGTTCAGTATCATGAGTCCAGTTTTCCCGAAATGAGGATATGGCCAAACATCTGATGGGGGGGGGGGGGGGAAGGCAACTCTTCACCAATCAGCTAGAACCCTAAATGCATGAGTAAGAATTAGAATAGCCATTCAAATATTTTACGTTAATTAACGTCTCTGGTGATGATTCAGTCGAGAGAAGTAAGCGAAGCGCTGGTTCACTGGCAGGCTGTTCAGGGTGGCGACATGCTGAAGGAAGGAGGTTGGAGGAGCTAGGTCCATTAATACTCACTGCTGTGGGCATCTCTGCCCTGCAGCACCTGGGTAGGACCCAGCCCTGCTGCACAGAGACCTTTTCCTCTGAACACAAAATCAGTCCATGGGAGCTTCTTTCTTTTGAGACGGAGTCTCGCTCTGTCACCCAGTCTGGAGTGCAGTGGCGCATTCTCGGCTCACTGTAACCTCCACCTCCTAGGTTCAAGCCATTCTTGTGCCTCAGCCTCCAAAGTAGCTGGAATTACAGGTGCATGCCACCACGCCTGGCTAATTTCTGTATTTTTAGTAGAGACGGGGTTTCCCTATGTTGGCCAGGCTGGTCTCGAATTCCTGACCTTAGATGATCTGCCCCCCTTGGCCTCCCAAAGTGCTGGGATTACAGGTGTGAGCCACCGTGCCTGGCCATGGGACCTTCTTACAAAGGTCATAGCATTTGGGTTGGGGTTTGGGGTGGGTAGGGAACCCAGTGACTTGGGCTCCCCGGGGAGAGGGGGATTCGGAAAACATTGGCTGAGAGCCTGGGTTGAGACTCTGTCCTGTGCTGCCTAGCTCAGCCTCTCTGAGCTCCAGGTCTCCTCCTGGATACCATGAGAATGAGGCCAGCATGTGCCTCAAAGCCTGCAATGAGGATTAAATGCCTCCTGTGCACAGAGTTTAGCTCGGTGCAAGGCACGCCTAGTGGGCGCCCAGCTCGGTGAAGGTCAGCCACCGTTATCCACATCTGCTGGATGAATGCATTGACAGTGAATTATTTTGAAATGATCAGCAGTAGGAGGTGGGCCTTGCTCCCTCAGTGTCACCCCCAGCAAGGGACTACCTACTCTCCTTGCGAACTCTCGTGGGTCATCACACATGGACTCAGAAGGTGCTGTCTGCTCCTAGCGTTCAACCCTCAGAGCAGAACAACCATGATTACGATTCTCACTTGTGTCTGCTCTTTAAAGTAAACAGGCGCTTCACACCCTGAGAACTTACAGATTGGTAAGGATATAAATGCATGCATTTGTTTGAGGCCGTTGGGGAGAACAGTGGCATTCTGAGCATTGAGAAGGACTGAGTCATGCTCTCAGGGTGTACCATTGGATCAACTCCTTGGAGGGGTCAAATGTAATTTTAGAGCAGAATTATTATGATTCGTGATAGAGCTGTTACACTTACAAAAACAATTTATTTTTTCAGTTCTAAGCAAGGATTTTGGCTCTTTTTAAAGGGTTTTCCAAAAAAGCTTAACGTGTGCTTTGGAAAGGGAGGGGTTTGAGAGCCGTGGCAAGAGGCTGAATTGGCCTCTCTCTGCTGGGCACATCTTTGTTCCAAAGGTCTAAGTCGTGGTGACATGCCCTCATGATACGTGGGCTCGGGGACAGCCTGAGCTTCCTCATCAAGTACCACTTCCTTTTCTTTTCTTTTTTTTTTTTTTTTGAGACAGAGTCTTACTCTGTCACCCAGGATGGAGTGCACTGGTGCGATCTCGGCTCACTGTAACCGCCGCCTCCCAGGTTCAAACGATTCTCCTGCCTCAGCCTCCTGAGTAGCTGGGATTAGAGGCACCCGCCATCATGCCTGGCTAATTTTTGTATTTTTGTAGAGACAGGGTTTCACCATGTTGGCCAGGCTGGTCTTGAACTCCTGACCTCAGGTGATCTGCCTGCCTTGGCCTCCCAAATTGCTGGGATTATGGGCGTGAGCCACTGCACCCGGCCGAATTAATTCAATTTTAATTGTTTCTTTCTTTCTTAGAGACAGAGTCTAGCTCTATCCCCCAGGCTGGAGTGCAGTGGCATGATCATAGCTCACTGCAGCCTCGAACTCCTGGGCTCTAGAGGTCCTCCTGCCTCAGCCTCCTGAGTAGCTGGGACTACAGGTGCGCACCACCACACCTGGCCAATTTTGAAATATTTTGTAGAGATGAGATCTCACGGCCAGGTACAGTGGCTCATGCCTGTAATCCCAGCACTTTGGGAGGCCAAGGTGGGCAGATTACCTGAGGTCAGGAGTTTGAGACCACCCCGGCCAACATGACAAAACCCCGCCTCCACAAAAAAATACAAAAATTAGCTGTGCATGGTGGTGGGCGCCTGTAATCCCAGCTACTCAGGAGGCTGATGCAGGAGAATCAGTTGAACCAGGAGGCAGAGGTTGCAGTGAGCCGAGATCGTGCCACTGCATCCTAGCCTGGAGAACAGAGCGAGACTCTATCTTAAAAAAAATAAAAAATAAAAAATAAATAAAAAAAGAGAGAGAGAGATGAGGTCTCACTATGTTGCCCAGGCTAGTCCTGAACTCCTGGTCTCGGCCTCCCAAAGTGCTGGGATTATAGGCGTGAGCCTCTGAGCCCAGCTCAATTTTAATTTTCAAAATAACTGGCTGGGCACGGTGGCTCATGCCTGTAATCCCAGCACTTTGGGAGGGCAAGGTGGGCAGATCATCTGAGGTCTGGAGTTCGAGACTAGCCTGGCCAACATGGTGAAACCCTGTCTCTACTAAAAATACAATTAGCCAGGCATGGTGGCAGATGCCTGCAATCCTAGCTACTTGGGAGGCTGAGGCAGGAGAATCGCTTGAACCTGGGAGGCAGAGGTTGCAGCCAGCCAAGATCGCACCATTGCACTCCAGCCTGGACAGCAAGAGCAAAACTCCATCTCAAAACAAACAAACAAACAAGCAAACAAATAGTAGGATTGAAGCAATCTGCCCCCAGTCCCCTCTAATCCTTCCCCAAAGACATGCCCTAACTATTCCAGTTCTCGCTCCATCAGTGCCTTTGGTGTTCCCACTCACACCCTCAGCGTCCTAGAACAGTTCCTGGGGATTTTGTGGAGTGCATCCTTGCCCTGAAATCACTTACTGTTGGAAGAAGAAGGCGCACTCTCAGAGACACAGCTGTATCCATAGAGCAGGTTAGCCAATGGTACATTATTTCTGGAAGATCTTCAGAATATTCTGCTCAGATTTATTGCAAGTGTGGATTTAGTTTCTTTCCTGCAGTGTTGCCAGTTGGTAAGGACTTATTTTGCCAAGGTAATTTGTTCTGCTCTGGCCCAAGCAAGATGCAGCATGGGAAGACATGAAATCTTCAGTTTGGAAAAGGAAAAAGCATAAGTTCTGAAGTGTAGCACCCGCCAGTGCAGGCAGGTCCCTAGGGAAGGCTGTGTGAGAATTCTATAAAGTTTTAATAGCTCGAGACCCAAGGTAGCAGAATTAAATGCAAGCCTGGGGACTCAGTCTTCTCTTGATCATATAAAATGCGGGGAAATCTCTGCATCAACTCCGAAAGTTCCTCTGGTCTTTGGGCAGAATGTGGATGCTTTGGAGTTTCGAGGCACATGTGAGCCCTTCTTGTCTCATCACAAGAGATGCAGCTATTTTCTGGACATGCCGAAGAGTATGATTACCTTATAGCTGCAGGACCCGGGGAATAGGAAACAATCGTGGGGTAGAAAACGGTCACTTCCCAGTGAGGTGCGCAGACCCACTGTGACTGCGCCTCATCCATTAATGTGAAGCGAGGTTGTTTTCTTTTTCTATCTGATGTGTTCTGCAGCGGTGCTGTTGAAAGCAGGCTTCATCTCCCTGTAGTCATGCTACCTACCCACCTGTCAACCTACCTACCTGCCTATCTATCTACCTACCTATCTACCTGCCTACCTGCCCACCTACCTGCCTACCTACCTACCTGCCTACCTACCTACCTGCCTACCTACCTACCTACCTACCTACTTACATATCTACCTGCCTACCTACCTACCTGCCTACCTCTCTACCTACCTGCTTAGCTATCTAACTACCTATCTACCTGCCTGCCTACCTATCTGCCTACCCGCCTGTCAACCTACCTACCTACCTGTCTACCCACCTACCTGCCTGCCTGTCTACCTACCTACCCACTTAACCTACCTAGATAACCTATCTACCTATCTTGAGAAGACAGGAAACAGCTAACTATCTTCCTACCTACCTTTTTCCCCCAATAACTACAGTCTTTCTGTGCTTATGGTTTTATTCTGGGAACCTACACAAGAACTGAGGCAAAGCCATGGGGGAGGGAGCTGGGGGAAAGACCCCTGCTGGGTGATGGCAAAGCCTCCACCCCCAATGGTAGAGTGGCTTGGCAGGGTCCTTGTGTCGTTGGTTCCAACCCTCAACCCTCTGGCATGAGGCGCCAGTCTCCTCCCCGCAACTGAACTTGTCTCCCGGGGCAGACCCACCAGAAAGGCTCCTGTGAGCATAAGGGCTGGTCTGCCGTGGCTCCCCTCGAGCAGGGCCAGGTACCCACGCTGATTGGATACAGCTTTGGGCTGGGCATCGTGCCTTGGGTCAGGATTTTCATGATGAAATAGCTGAGCACTGGCCTCCTGACCAAACATCTGCCGAGTCTGGGGAGGGCGATTTACTCCTCAGGAGGTTCCAAGATGAAGGGCAGGTGCCTCAACGTGGTGGCCCCGTCTTCCGTGATCCAGATGTGCCTGCCCTGAGGCTTCCTTCCTGCAGCCCCCTTCCCCGCCCCTGCCATCCGGCCCCTGCATCTCCTGCAATGGACACGTCTCCATCCCTGGCTCATATGCCATGTCCTCCTGTCCCAGTGCCTTTGCACATGCTGTTCCCCATGCTCCAATGCTCTTTTCCACCCTGTCGGTCAAAATCCCACCCACTCTTCAAGGCCTGCCTCACATGCTATCTGCACAGTCCCCAGTAGCTCCCCTCCCTGTCCTCACCAGGTCTGGACACCCCCTACTGCAGTTTGCTTCACACCACACCTGTGTGTGCCTGCCCCCCAGCACTAGGTTTAAGATTTTTGAGGGCAGATACCTGATGGACCCTTACCTTACACCCAGCAAGTGCCAATCAATCTTCAATAGGAGCGTGAGATTTATTCAAACCTTAGTGCTGCCTCTTCATAGCTGTTTGACCTTGGGGAAGTTACTTGACCTCTCTGGGCTCCAGTTTCCTAAATATACATATGTACGTATGTACATATGTACATATATTTAGGAAAATGAATATATACATATTTAGGAAATAATATGTATATAATTATATATGTGTAATACATATAGAAATTATACATAAAATTTAGTGCATTGTATTTTTATATATATTATACGTAATATATATTTACGTATATTACACAAATATATATTACATACACATAAATATATATGTGTAATATATATTACAATATGTAATATATACATATATACATAAATATATGTTTATATACAAAAATATATGTACATAAATAGGTATATTATGTATATACATATATATTACATATTACAGATGTTTGTATATGGAAATACATATATATGTATATATTACATATATTTGTATAAAGAAAATGAATATATATTTAGGAAATAATATGTATAGAATTCTGTATGTATAAATACATATAGACATTATATATAATTTAATGCATTGTATGTATTTTTATATATTTATGTATATGTTTATATATGTATTTTTATATACATTTCTATACATAGTGCATACAATTTAGTGCATACAATGCACTACATTTTATAAATATAATTTATATATGTTATGTAGATATGTGTATATATTTGTATATAATTTCGTGCCTACAGTGTGCTGGGCCCTGCGCTGAATGCTTTATGTACATTGTCTTGTTCATCTAATTCCTCCTTGTAAGGTTGGGACAATCACCGGACCATTGTACTCAGATTTTGGGAGAATGATCATGCAACAATCCTCAGAAGCTCCTCACAGCCTTAGGCATTTCCTGTCCAGCTGGAGGATAAGACCCTCATAAGAAGAGGTGATTACTCAACGGTCCTCAATACAAGGTGAGAAACTGATGTTGTAGACATCGCAGGAGGATTACCTGAGTGGGCACCTTGCATGGTCTGGAGGAGGAGGAGGGAGGCTTTCCTTTGGCGGGAGGGGTCTGGGGAAGCTTCTGGGAAGAGGTTGTTTTGGGACAGGGCAAGACAAGGTCCCATCTCCTGAGTATTATTCCTGCAAAAGCCTTTTCCCATTTCCGTGAAAGAGCTCAGCCATGCTGACACCTCATTACCCATGTCTCAGGGTGGCCTCACAGACTTGACTACTGGGCAGGGGTTTTGGGTCTTGTTCATGGTGGTTTTCCTAGCATAATGCGAAGTATTCATGAAGTGAATGTCATATATATATATGGCATATACATGTCATATGTATGGCATGTATATGTATATGTATACGTATATGTATAGAGACAGGATCTTGCTCTGTTGCCCGGGCTGGAGTGCAGTGGCACCATCATGGATCACGGCAGCCTTGAACTCCTGGGCTCAAATGATTCTTCTGCCTCAGCCTCCCAAGCAGCTGGGACTACAAGTGCCCACCATCATGCCCGGCTCACTTAAAAATTTGTTTTTGTAGTGATGGGGTGTCACTATATTGTCCAGGCTGGTCTCAAGTTCCTGGGCTCCAGCAGTCCTCCCACCTTAGCCTCCCGAAGTGCTGGTCTTACAGGCATGAGCCACTGTGCCCAGGGAATGCCATATTTTTTTCATCCCTCAAAGGGGCCATAGGAAGGGTTTCCATACATGCTGCAGTATTTGGTTATTCTCCAACGTTTTCTAACTTGCCCCCATTGGGCCAGCTTCCCAACTTGAAGCCAGACCCAAGTGGGAAAATGGCCCTGGAGTCACTCAAACAACAGTCTTTAGGAGGGCTTCTCACCCTGGTAAGTCCTCTATCCTGGGAAGATTCTCCCTGCAGCCTGTGATTAAACAACACTCCCCAAAGCATTAGCCAGGCTGGACTTGGGAGGGGCCCAGGGTTCAGTAGTGTTTTATTACTCTCATAAAGTAATTGGCCTAGAAGTATCACAAATCCCACAGCATCTGTACAAAGTAGGACTCCCAAACTAATTATATGACTGTGGGCATGAATGAATAATGGAATGCCTGCCTGTATTGTGCTCTGCTCCATTGCTTCAAAGGGCTGCAAAGCTGGAACTCATCATCTCTGCCCAAATAACAGGAAGCTTTATGAGCCGAGTGTTGTATTTCAGCCCTGGGCCATTATAGACATTGTTGTATAGTAAAGTCTGGAATTTCCCAAGAAATACGAGTGTCATTGTTTTTCGTGATCCCCTTGGATTCCATTTGAGTTTCAGCTAACAAGATGGCTCAGGATAAGGGCTGGTCAAGCCAGAAAGACCAACCAAGTGATTAGAGGGTTGGGGCTCTGAGCTATGTGATACCAGTTGACTTCCAGGGAGGGGAGAGGGATTGGAGACTGAGTTCAGTCACATGACTGGTGATTCAATCAATCATGCCTATGTAATGAAACCTCAGTAAAAACTCTGGACACCAAGGCTCAGGTGGGCTTCCTGGTTGGTGAAGATATTGATGTGCTAAGAAGGTGACATTCCCAAGTTCATGGGGTCAGGGCAAAGAAGCTCTGCATTTGGGACCCTCCCTCATCCTGTGCTATTATGAGTCTCTTCTTTTGGCTGGTCTTGGTCTGTATTCTTTATAATAAAGCTGTAATGGTAAGTACAGCATTTTCCTGAATTCTTTGAGTCATTCTTGTGAGTGATTGAACCTGAGGAAGTTGTGGGAGCTCATGATTTGTAGTCAGTCGGTTAGAAGTGTGGGTGAACTGGGGACCACCAACATGTGTCTGAAGTAGGGGGAGCCTTGGGGAGCCCTTAACTTGTGAGGTCTATGCTAAGTCTTGGTAGTTAGTGTTAGAATTGAATTGTTGCACACCTTGTTGGTTTCTTCTTTCCATCCAACAGGGAAAATATTTCCATGCACATTCCTAAAAGAAATCAGCTCTTGGATCCTTCTCTCTTTCCAAAGGGAGGCTGGTGTGGCCAGAGGGTTTGCCTGGGGACAAATGGCCTTTCATGGGAACTCTTCTTGACAGCCAGAAAAGACCACAATTTCACACTTTTTTTTTTTTTTTTTGAAACGGAGTCTCGCTCTGTCACCAGGCTGGAGTGCAGTGGTGCAATCTCAGCTCACTGCAACCTCCACCTCTTGTGTTCAAGCGATTCTCCTGCCTCAGCCTCCTGAGTAGCTGGGACTACAGGTGTGCACCACCATGCCCAGCTAATTTTTGTATTTTTAGTAGAGACAGGGTTTCACCATGTTGGCCAGGATGGTCTCGATCTCTTGACCTCGTGATCTACCTGCTTCAGGCTCCCAAAGTGCTGCGATTACAGGCATGAGCCACCATGGCCAGCCAATCACACACTTCTTATATCTTCATCTAGGTGCTACAAAGCCACAAAACTAACCAGAAACCAAAGGTGTAAATGAACACCAAGATGGCAGTTCCAGGCACATGTGTCAAAATCATCTTTCCCAAATTGAAGTAGGAGGCAGGACTCAACTCTGAACCAGACCGAAGACTAGCTAAAACAGGGAACAGGGGAATGCACCTCTCCATAAGACATGCCCAGAGGGCCATGTCAGTTTACCATTGCTATGGCAACACTCAGCACTTACCACCCCTTTCCACAGCGACAACCAGTAAGTACCACCCTTTTTCTAGAAAATTCTGAATAACTCACCCCTTAATTTGCAGGTAATCAAAAGTGGGTATAAATCTTACTGCAGGACTTCCCCTGAGCTGCTACTCTCAGCACACTGCCCACAGGGTAGCCCTGGGCTGCAGGAGCAGTCACGGAGTGTAACATTACTGCTTCCGTAAGCTGTTTGCTTCTACCACTGGCTTGCTCTTGAATTTTTTCCTGAGTGAAGCCAAGAACCTTTCCAGGTTAAGCCCCAATTCTGGGACTTGCCTGCCCTGCATCAAAATGACAGAGAAACCCTGAGTCTCTTGGGCTCTCCATTGGGTCTCAGGGTGACCATGTGACATACTCTTTTAAGCACAGGCTGTAGGACAGTTAAGGTCTTACCCTTGCAACCAAAGTCTTTGCACAGCTTCACTGTGGGGTGGAGTTCCTGGCAGTGGTATGTTTGTAGTGCTGCTATTTAACTGGGTGATTTGCCTTGGCAGCTGCTGAGATCTCAGATCTCACAGAGATTTGAGACTTAATCACCCGCAGCACCAACAAAGACCTGCTCTTTTTATGTGGCTAAAAAAAATATGACATCCAGACATAGCTCAGCCGTGCTCTGTCTCCATGGCATTTAAAACACCTCTGCCCACGTGGGGTGCCCAAATGTGCTAGGTTTCCTATTACGAATGTGATCTTCAAAAAAAAAATAGAACCCCCAAACCACCACCACAACACAAAAAGAGACGAAGAAAAGGCTCAAAGCTGGCTCTGGCAGTATATATGAAGCTCATTTGAAGAGAAAGTGAAATTCTCAGAGTCTTGCACTGACATGGCCCAGAGTGGTGGGAGGCGGGAGAGGGGAGGGTGAAGTCGTGTGAATGGACTTGAAGTGCTCCATGCACACTTCTGGAGTGCCCTGCACACTAAAGGTTTTCTCACACTCTGAAAGGGAATTGCTTGGTTGAAGCTATGGATCTAAATCCACTTGAGGCTGGGTGCAGTGGATGACACCTGTAATCCCAGCACTTTGGGAGGCCAATGTGCGTGGATCACCAGAGGGCAGGAGTTTGAGACCAGCCTAGCCAACATGGTGAAACCCTGTCTCTACTAAAAATACAAAAAAAAAAAAAAAAAAAAAAAAAAAAATTAGCTGGGTGTGGTAGCAGGTGCCTGTAATCCCAGCTACTCGGGAGGCAAAGGCAGGAAAATCGCTTGAACCTGGGAGGTGGAGGTTGCAGTGAGCTGAGATCATGCCACTGCCCTCCAGCCTGAGTGACAAAAGTGAAACTCCGTCTCAAAAAAACAAACAAAAAAATCCACTTGAACATCCTCATCACACTGTTTTCTTTGTTGGCTGAAATAAAGACCACATCTCCCTCTACCTGCTCTGCTCACACCCATGGCTGGCTCCTGCCTCCCCATCTCCTCTCCCCTTTGTTTCTTTTTTTTTTTTTCTTTCTTTTAGTTGGAGTCTTGCTCTGTTACCCAGGCTGCAGTGCAGTGGTGTGATCATAGCTCACAACAGTCTAGATCTCCTGAACTCAAGCCATCCTCCTGCCTTATCCTTCTAAGTAGCTGGGACTACTGGCAAGCACCACCATGCCCAGCTAATTTTAAAAATTTTTAGTAGGTCCGGGTACGGTGGCTCATGCCTGTAATCCCAGCACTTTGGGAGGCCAAGGCAGGTGGATCACCTGAGGTCAGGAGTTTGAGATCAGCCTGGCCAACATGGTGAAATCCTGTCTCTACTAAAAATACAAAAAATTAGCTGGGCGTGGTGGCGTGCGCCTATAGTCCCAGCTACTCAGGACGCTGAGGCATGAGAATCACTTGAACCCAGGAGGCAGAAGTTGCAGAGAGCCGAGATCACGCCACTGCACTCCAGACTGGGTAACAGAGTGAGACTCCATCTCAAAATAAATAAATAAATAAAACAAAATAAATAAAATACTTTTTTTTTTTTAGTAAAGATGAGGTTGCTATGTTGCCTAGGCTGGTCTTGAACTCCTGGCCTCAAGCAATCCTCCTGCCTCGGCCTCCCAAAGTGCTGGAATTACAGGCATCTTTGTTTATTTTCTATGTGAGGCATCACGACATCTGTTTGTGTCGCTGCCACCTGAGAAGGAGAGCCCTTGGCAGGCAGCCATCCAATTTGTCTCTCTGTTGCTCCTCTGGACCTGGCATGGTGCCAGCAAACAGTAGGAGCCTCATAAATGTTCAGTGTACAAGGAAATCTCCTAACCAGCCTCCCTGCCGCTAGCCTCACTCATTCCACCTGCCTACTTAGCCCAGCACCTGGAACATTGCTCAGGTAACTGTGAGTGAAGGACTTTTACCCCCAGCTCCTCTTCCTAGCCTTCCCTTGGTTATATGGGATGACTCACTCTTCCCTCACCAGCCAGGGCCCCTCATACCGCCCTGGCATGAATCTCTGAGATGTCCTCAGCCTGGAGTGCTCATACCTTCTCCCCTGCCTTACAATCTTGCTTCTTCATGCATTTCCTATCCAGCTCAGCCGCCATAGTACCGTGCTCAGAAAGGGGCTCGGTAACTGTCCAAAAAACATCGGCCATCCCCTGCCCATCATGCTGGGTCTCGTAGGAAGCAAGGCTTTCTCTTTTAAAGATTTATCATGGGGCCAGGCGTGGTGGCTCATGCCCGTAATCTCAACAGTTTGGGAGGCTGAGGTGGGAGGATCACTCCAGTCTGGGCAACATAGTGAGATCCCATCTCCACCAAAAATAAAATTAGCCAGGTGTGGTGGTGTATGCCTGTAGTCCCAGCTGCTCAGGAGACCGAGGTGGGAGGATCGCTTGAGCCCAGGAGTTGGAGGCTGCAGTGAGCTATGGTCATGCCACTGCACTCCAGCCTGAGCAACAGAGACAGACTGTTTCAGGAAAAAATAAAAAGACTTACCATGTATATATTGTACTAAAATAAGTTATTTTTGTTATTACTTGAATGGAGCTGCAGACAGTCGGAAAAAAAATTCTGTTTTTCATCAAGTGAAAAAAAGAAAAATCCAATAACACGGAACTCAGCCATTTGCACATCCGGATCCTTTTACCACAAATGGCTTAAGTGCCCAGACACGCCACTCTTCCCCTGTCACATGAACTCAGCGCCAGAGCCAAATGAAATTCCAGGCGGCAGGGAACAGAGCTCTCTCTGGCTTCCTGGAAGTGTGGTCACTGGTGAGACTTGATACGGGGCTGCAACTGCAAGTGGCGAGAAACCTATTCATTGCTGCTTGGAGTAGGTGCCGAGAGGCTCAGCGGATGGAGGCTCAGAAGGATGACCACTGAGTAAAGGCTAGCACAGCCACCCAGAGCAGGCAGGGCAGGCGACTCACCAGAGGGAAATAACCAAAGTCAGTTTGAGGAAGTGTTCTAAAACACACCTCGGGCCGGGCGTGATGGCCCACGCCTGTAATCCTAGCACTTTGGGAGGCCGAGACGGGTGGATCACAAAGTCAGGATTCGAGACCAGCCTGGTCAACATGGTGAAACCCCGTGTCTACTAAAAATACAAAAATTAGCCAGGCATGGTGGTGCGTGCCTGTAATCCCAGCTACTCAGGAGGCTGAGGCAGGAGAATCGCTTGAACCCGGGAGGCAGAGGTTGCAGTAAGCTGAGATTGTGCCACTGCACTCCAGCGTGGGTGACAGAGCGAGACTCCATCTAAAGAAAAAAGAAAAAAAACATCTTGCCACTATCTCCTGATCTCCTAGAATTTTCTTTTTCTTGGGGTGGGGCAAGCAGGAAAACAAATAAACTTTATGATATTGAAAACTCCTGATATGCCTGGTGTGGTGGCTCCTGCCTATAATCTCAGTGCTTTGGGAGGCTGAGGCAGGAGGATCACTTGAGGCCAGGAGTTTGAGAACGGCCTGGGCAACATAAGTGAGACCCCCACTGCTATTAAAAAAAAAATTGAGCCAAGCATAGTGGCACATGCCTATAGTCTCCGTCACTGTGGAGGCTGAGGCAGGAGGATCACTTAAGCCCAGGAGTTTGAGGTTGCAGCCAAGATTGCACCACTGCACTACAGCCTGGGCAACATAGCAAGATCCTGTCTCTAAAATAGAAAAAGAAAATGAAAGAAACCCTTGCTGTAGTGATCTGCCTCCAGAAAGTGGGGATTGAATCCCTGCTTGGGCAAGGCCCTTACTTTTTGGAGCCTGTTTGCTGATCTATAAACCTGGGAGGATGAGAACAGCCTCTCCTCTCCTAAGTGTCTGCGTCCGGGCAACTGGTCATATGCAGCTGAGCACATGTGGCCAGATTTCCCTGGACCTTGCTGGCTGAAAGCATTAACCCTTGCTTCCAGCCATCTGTGCCTATTTTTGCACAAAATATGACTTTCGATTAAATTAACAAGAGCGGTAATGATAATCACTGGTCGCTGATATTAGCACAGTACATGGAAAGGAGCAACATGATCAGGGAGATTTAGAGAAGGGCAAACAGACAGATGTGACCGGGCACTCCTGGAAGCAATCACTGTTAGTCACTGCCACGTGTCCTCTTACCTGTGTTCTCTTGCCCACGACTCAGCAGAAAATCACCTTGGACGTGTTCTTGCCATCTGAGGCCCACGGAGACCTTGACTCTTAGTTGCTCCGGATCTCACAGCAGCGATGACAGATCAGGGCTCTCCAAGGGCAGCAGTGCCTCTTAGCAGGAGGGGGTCCCCTTTCCACTGCCCCAGGCCCCATCATTGGAAACCTGGTGGTTTTACATGGATAAATTAGAGATGACATACCGATACTTTCATTCCTACATTCTGCAAACTTCCTGGAAAAGTGCAAGGCCAGCCTCTAACCCAGACTCACGGACACAGGGAACATCCTTGTGTTCCCCTCCTCCTCCCTTCCTTTTTTTCTGAGGCAGAATCTCGCTCTGTTGCCCAGGCTGGAGTGCAGTGGAACAATCTCAGCTCACTGCAGCCTCCACCTCCCGGGTTCAAGCGATTCTCCTGCATCAGCCTCCCGAGTAGCTGGGATTACAGGCATGCGCCACCACGCCTGGCTAATTTTTGTATTGTTAGTAGAGACAGGGTTTCACCATGTTGGCCAGGCTGAGCTCGAACTCCTGACCTCAAGCGATCCACCGTCCTTGGCCTCCCAAAGTGTTGGGATTATAGGCATGAGCCACTGTGCCCAGCCCCTCTCCCATATTTTTTGTAAAGAAGCAAAGTCACTTTCTTTCTTTCTTTTTCTCTCTCTTTCTTTTTCTCTTTCTTTCTTTCTTTCTTTCTTTCTTTCTTTCTTTTTCTTTCTTTCCTTCCTTCCTTCCTTCCTTCCTTCCTTCCTTCCTTCCTTCCTTCTCTCTCTCTCTTTCTCTTTCTTTCTTTCTCTCTCTCTCTTTCTCTCTTTCTTTCTCTTTCTCTCTCCTCTCTCTCTCTTGCTTTTCTTCAAGGTCTTGTTTTGTTGCCCAGGCTGATGTGCAGTGGCAAGATCACGGGTCATTGCAGCCTCCAACTCCTGAACTCAGGTAATTCTCACATCTCAGCTTCCCGAGTAGCTGGGACCACAGGCACATGCCACCACGACCAGCTAATTTTTGTCCTTTTTTGTAGAGATGGGGGCCTTGCTATGTTGTCTAGGCTGATCTTGAACTCCTGGGCTCAAGCGATCCTCCCACCTCAGCCTCTTAAAGTGCTGGGATTGCAAGTACGAGCATTGGAGCCCGGCCCAAAGCCATCTTTTCTTTAGAACATCACGACTACATCAGACAGAGGCACACAACGTCTTCTCTCCAGCATCCTCCTCTTGCTCGGCTCCTGGGGGTCTTCATGGTGCCTTCTGGCTGCTCCCAGTCCCTGCTGTTACCACGGGGCCTTTTCCTTATGCTCAGCAGCATCCTGAGTCATGCATCTCTCCGGCTGTGCTCTCCAACCATCTAATCCGGGATCCAGCTCATGCTAAGTTATTGCAGACTGACAACAGATGCAGTGCCCTGACCTCCCTAGAAAACATACCATTGTTTTGAGTTGGGGTCTCACTCTGTTGCCCCGGCTGGGGTACAGTGGCACAATCATGGCTCACTGGAGCCTTGAACCTCTGGGCTCAAGTGATCCTCCTGCCTCAGCCTCCCAAGCAGCCTGTTTGCTTTCTCTTTTCTTTTCTTTTTTTCCTTTTCTTTTCTCTTCTTTCTTTCTTTTTCTCTTTCTTCTTCTTTCTTTCTTTCTTTCTTTCTTTTTCTTTCTTTCTTTCCTTCCTTCCTTCCTTCTTTCCTTCCTTCCTTTCTTCCTTCCTTCCTTCTTTCTGTCTTTCTCTCTTTCTTTCCCTCCCTCCCTCCCTTCCTTCCTTCCTTCCTTCCTTCTCTCTCTCTCTCCCTTTCTCTATCTCTCTTTCCTTTCTTTTCCTTCCTTCCTTCCTTCCTTCCACTCTCTCTCCCTTTCTCTATCTCTCTCTCTTTCTTTTCCTTCCTTCCTTCTTTCCTTTAGGCATGCACTGCCATGGCTGCTGGCTAATTATTTCATTTTTTGTAGGGATGAGATCTCACTATGTTGCCCAGGCTGATCTCAAATCCCCAGCCTCCAGCAATCCTCCAGTCTTGGCCTCCCAAAGTGCTGGGATTTACAGGCATGAGCCACCGAGCCTGGTGAAAATATACATTGGAGTAGAGATTTTTATTAAAGATGAGAAGTAGTCCCAGTGGACATCTGGGGAGACATTCTGGAGAGAAACTGCCACAGTTCAGAGTGGCTTGGCTGTCATAGGCCTGGTCGTAGAAAGAGGAAAAAACTGTCATTTACTGAGACCTTGCTAGGCCTTCAGGCCTCTCTGTGTCTTGATTGGCTGTGATTTTCCCTTCAGTTGCTGTTCCCGCCTCTCTGCACGCAGCTTGTATCTTGGGAGGTAAGAGGGCAGTTTCTGGTAGGCAGGGAGGGGTTGTCCAGCCCTTGCAAACCTCAGGGGGCTGGGCTGAAAAAATTCAGAAGGGTTGGGCAGAGAGTAAGGAACAGGAACAAGGCAGGTTGGGAAATGGGTCCCGAGAGAGGAGGTGCCAGGAAGAAAAGGGGATGGCATGCATTGCTCCAAGGTGCCATGGCCTGTGTGGGGGAAGAGGAGAGAGAAAAGGTGCCTGGCCTTGAGGCTCAGTGTTCTGCCATGTGGGAGGAGCACCTGGGGTGGGTTCTAAGCAGAGCATCCACTCTGGGGTTGCAGTGGACTCCTCTGTGTGTGTTGGCAGGCATCACACACTTCCTGGGGTAACCTAATCCCTCCCACAGGGCCATTCTAGTGGTGCTGCCAATCATCACAGCTTTGCTCAGGGGTTGGCCTAAGGGGTGGGGACATGACTCAAGCAAGGCCATTCAGAGTGCTTCCCTGGGATTTTAAAGTTTAGAGCCCAAAGAAGGAGTGTTTCTTTCTCTTGGGCTGCTAAGCAGCGAGTACCTGAGTTCAGAGCTACCCCTGGCTGAGACCCCTTCTTTTCCAAGGAAAAAATCCAACAGCATTGGAATGGGAAGAAGCAGATGCTTGGAGGGAAATAGAGGAAGAGGCAGAGAGGGAAGGCCTGGCAGGGGTCAAGGGCCCAGAGCCAGTGCCACATACCTATAGTGTTTTGGGTGGGCTGGGAGGTGTGGAGAGGAAGGAGGAGAACCAGGAGAGAAGTGTGGCAGGAACAAAAATGTGTTTGGAGGAGTATTAAGAAGAAATGCATGGTTGAGAGTAGAAAGCACCATGGAAAATCACTCACTCGGATCTCAGTATGACTCTATTGATGAATCTCACGTTGAATCTATTAGGATGGTCAGAAAAATAAAACCTGCCTCACACTGGCTCCACCACCAAAGGGGAATGGACTGAGTCATATACCAGGAAGGTTGACAGGGCAGCTGAGAACTGCCTGCTGGACAGACCACATGGCTGCTGACCAACATCTACCCAGAGACCCAGAGAAGTGCTTTCTTTCTTTCTCTTTCTGTCTTTTCTTTCCTTCCTTTCTTTCTTTCTTTCTTTCTTTCTTTCTTTCTTTCTTTCTTTCTTTCTTTTTCTTTCTTTCTTTCTTCCATCCTTCCTTCCTTCTTTTCCTTCTTTCTTTCTTTTTTCTTTCTTCTTTCTCCTTCCTTTTTCTTTCCTTTCTTCTTTCTCTTTCTTTCTTTCTTCTTTCCCTTTATCTCTGTCTTTCTTTTTCCATCTCTCTTCTCTTTCTTTCTTTTTCCTTTCTCCTTCCTTCCTTTCTTTCTCTTTCTTTCTTTCTTTCTTTCTCCTCTCTCTCTCCCTCTTTCTCTCCTTTCTTCCTTCCTTCCTTTCCCCTACTCCTTTCTTCCTTCCTTCCTTTCCCCTCCTCCTTTCTTCCTTCCTTCCTTTCCCCTCCTCCCTCCATTCCCCTCCCCTCCC